>NW_015626361.1:314357-370614 GCF_001515625.1 Sinocyclocheilus rhinocerous
GTGACCGAGTGTAATCGCAGTCTCTGCGATTGAAAAATCGTGTTTTTTCATATCGCGATATCGCAAATGCAATTAACCGTTCAGCCCTAACGCTAACCCTTCTCACAAAGCGCAGTCGTGACATAGTCTTCCTCTCCCATGATGCACTTTTGCTTTTGACACATTTAAGAGCTAACTGAGCACAAATGCAGCAGCATAACGAAGAGATAGCAGACAAAGACAAAGCTTTGTGTAGCGCAAAGGGATGGTGGTGGCTTCTCTTTTGTGTTTGGCAGCGGGATTGATGGAGGCCGATAGAATATCCACAGCGAAACAGAATTTTTTCTCCCTCGCTCTCTCTCACACACACAGTTGGGTGTAGTGGAATGTTAAAATTACAACAGGTGACTAAGCTTCAGTGAATGGTCGGTTTCAGTTTAGTCTAGAACACACACACACACACTCAATCATAAGCCCAGAGTGAAACAGCTGTTCATATCTGTTAAGTGTAGGGATATGCCGGTATCAAATTTTCATGTTGCGATTAATTGCTAATGCTTTTATTACGGTATACGGTATTATCACGATATTGAAATTAAGTTTAAAAAAAAAAAGTGCTGTCATAATACAGTATAACAGGTTTAATAACTTTTCTTATAACAAAAATAACTGAACATTTAAATGCAATAAAGCAATACAGAAAAATGTATAAAGTTAAAAGTTTTACACAGATTAAAGTGCAAAAGAACTATAAAGACCAATAGGTATCACTTTACAATAAGACCTCATTAGTTAACCTTAGTTAATGCATTAACATTCACAATGAGCAATAGCAACATTTGCTACAGAAGTTATTAATCCTTGTTTAAAAAATACAAGTCTTAGTTCAGGTTAGCTCATTAAATAACACAGTTGCAACTTTAGATTTTAACAACGTGTTATTAAATATTGGAATACCTAAGATTAATGAATGTTCAAAAGAATTTTTCATTGGCAGTTTATGTTAACTAATGAATTAACTAATGTTAACTAATGAAGCCCTAATGTAAAGTGTGACCGAACAATAAAGAATCAAAACACTTTCAAACAATATCTAGGGCATGTTGTAGTCCAGATTAAAATGTAAAAAAAAGTTTGAAAATAAATAGCCTATTAAGTCTAAATATTTAAGTATTTGGCGCTGTGATGAACATCATAGCAAATACACAAATCTGAATGGCTGTTTAAATCATTTAAACACGATTCAGAAACAGAAAGTAGTGCAGCTGCTTTGTTTACAGGGTTTCCGGGGTAACGGCTGCATTTAAATGAATTATTATTATTATTATTTCTGCAGTTTAGCGCCATCTGCTGTCAAAGAGTGAAAGTGCGCTTCATCCAGAGCGTCTCTCACATGTTCCGCCATGTGCTTCACTTTTACATCAGAGTATGCACGCGTCTTTCACGCAGCATACAGCGGTATTGTGCATTTTGACCAGTTTATGGGAAAAGTATTCTTAAAATGCACTCAAAATTCTGAATAATTTGTAATATATAATTATTCACGGTATTTAGAAGTGCCCACGATAACAATATCGTGCATATTCATTACCGTGATATATCGCATTACTGAATACCGGCACAAGTCTAGTTAAGTGCTCTAGAAATAATCAATGGTTGCTCTAGACTATTTTTTCTTGGTTTCACAATGATAACGTGTTGTTTTTTTTTTTAACATACAAAAGCTGAAGAATGTATTTTGGAACGCTACTGCGTGTTCAGAGGAATTAGTGTCCTAACTAGACAGGACACAAGATTCCAATGACAAGCAGTTTGTCTGTCCACAATAGGGATGTTCATTTCGGTTATTTCTCCTAACCGACAACCAACACTCGTTAACCGAGTATTAACCGTTAACTGACAAGATTATTTTAAATTCAAATTTAATTAAATTAGAAAGGAAAAGTGTCTGTGACCCATTAAAAATACTAACATTTGTTTTCAGGGGATTAATTTTACATGCGCAAAAAGCAGCAAACAACAGAACATGAGGATTCACATGGTCATCATATCACATCACGCACCTGCAGCGCTTCTGCGAGTGGAGAAAAGCATAGGCTAATAAAGCTAGGCTATAGCTAGGATATATATATACAAACAATATATATAAAAAAATTAAAATTCATATCGGCGGCATATTCGCAGATACCGTTATATCGGCGACAGGCTCATATCGGCCAAACAATATATATCGGTCGGACTCTAATATATTAGAGTCCGACCGATATATATTGTTTGGCCGATATATTAGAGTCCGACCGATATATATTGTTTGGCCGATATGAGCCTGTCGCCGATATAACGGTATCTGCGAATATGCCGCCGATATGAACTTTTTTTTTTTTACAGAACATATAGGCCGGTCACCGATCTGGGCCGATCATGAGGAAAATCGGCCGATTTCAATCCCTGGTCGATCGATCGATGCATCTCCAAAAAAAAATATGTGCAACAAGTAGCCTAGTATGCATTGCTTCGGTTAATTTTTGTGCTGCGCGAAAGGAAACCAAGACGGCAGTAATTTTTCATCCTATTTTTCTTTAGGCCCAAAAGCCACATGCACGCACACAGTTAAGTAGGGATGCACCGAATGTTTGGCAACCGAAATTATTCGGCCGAAAATAGCAACAAAAGCTCTTTCATGTTCAGCCGAATAAGCGAAAAGATCGAATAAATTGTACCGAACAATGACGTGACGCGATCAAATAGAGGCGCACACTAATGCAACAAACATGTCGGCAGTGTGGAATCATTTAAAACTGTCCGAGAAAGACGCAAAAATCATTACAAGCACCGACAGCGAGAGACTGTTTAGTACTGAGCTTTTTCACAGCTCATTAGGCAATATCGCATTCATAATCGCAGATGAATCGCATTTGATTATGAGCGCGATATTGCCTAGCTTGTCAGTGAATTACGGCTCTGTGTATTAAATGCAGCTCCATCTGAAAGCAGGTGATGGCGATTTACTACCAATCACGGAACTGGCTTTACTTTTTTTTTTTTATAAATCGGCCTGGCCGATATTAAGCATTTTTATGATTATAGGTAAGTTTCAAAACCAATTCGCTGATAAAATCACTTAATTTTGAAACGCGCTATTTGGCTCTGATGCAGCCTGTCAGAACTCACCACTCTGTGGCCTACAGCAATCTCCGCCCACCGCCCATCTGATTTCTTGGGAGTCACGAGTCCGACCAATCAATGCGAAATTCACTCTCACTCCGAAAGCGCTTGCTAACTGGAGCTGCTTCAGTGATCACGCATCAGTTGTCTCTCAAACGTAAGGCAGCAGCAGACATTGCATAAGTTGCAATAAATCACAATCCACTAACGTTACACTGAAGTTGCAAAACACCTCAATATTATCTATGATTTCCGCGATGCAGAAAATGTGGACGGAATCGCGTAATCCAGTCATATAAATGGAATATACTGTATGACGCAGAATGTCACGGAATTTGTCAAAGTTTGAATGAATTAATCAAAAGTAGGTCAGTACACTTAAGAGTCGCGATATGGACTAGTATCTGTAAATATTAAGCCGCAAAACCACTATTTAAATATGAATCCTGCATGTTCTGTGTGTCTCTGTGTATGTAAATGGCACAGACGCGCGGTTTTTTTTTTCTACACATACAAAGTGTGCGACGCTCGCGGTGATTTCAGCTTCTTTCGTCTCATTACTTTAGGACATAAATACATTAACAACATCTCCAGAACTGCTCTGCCTCCCTCTGAGAGTCACTTCATGATCATTTGACAGTTTAATTTGTGTAAAACTAGCACAGTGTTTCCCAGACTTGTGGCCGCATATATATGCAAATTCATTCTCTGCCAGCAGGAGGCGCTGTTGGAGTGGTAGAGATCAAGGTTTCCCCGGTAACGCTGTACACAAAGCAGCGCTCCGCTCACAAACGCTGCTTTCAGACATTACATGCAAGATGAAATGAAAATGACATCCAAAATTTTCTGAAAACATATCGGTCGACCCCTATTTTAGTCATCAGAAAAAAATTAATGAGGAATTATGAGAGGTTATGCTATTACACATACATTTCTAACATGTAAATTATTGAAGCCAAATACTTACATTTCCCCAAGCCGTTTAACTTTTAGCTGTTTAACAAGGCTTAATCGAGAAGCATACAGTGGCCCCACTTTTAACTCTCTCTTTATATTACCCTTATTGCAGATGGATGCACCGAGGAAGACAAGAGTAAGAAGTGCAGTGTGGGAGTACTACACTCAACCAACACCAGGGAAGGCAGTTTTTGTCAGAGCCCTTGTTATTCTTAATTTTGACATTAATTTTCATTTTTATACCAGACATATATATCGGTTCAAAATATCGGTTATCGGTCTACCTGATCTGTAATAATCGGTATCGGCCCTGAAAAACACATATCAGTCGACCCCTATTAGGCAACACTCAAAACAGACAGGGAGGAGGAAAAAAAGAATCAACACATTGGTTTGGAGTGTTTCCTATCTGCTGCTGAGAGCAAATTGGAGGTGAATAGTTGAAATCACAGGGTGAGACAGTCAAACAGAACCACCTTTGGCTGAGGCCACGGTCCACGTAGATCAATTTAAGGACCATTTTCCAGCCCAAAAGAAATAAGCGTGATCATAATTACGCCGAACTAAAGCATTTAAAGAGACAGAACAAACAATTGCTTAATGAATGTGTAGATGAGCACTGAGGAATACTGTCTGATTTAGCCAAACAATTCCTCTGTTGCTCAATTAGAGAGAGGAAAAGGCAAACACAGTGTATCCAAGCTGCTGGTTGCAAAACAGAGAAAAACAGCACAGAAATGGCATGAAAGAGGAGTGTGAAGGGGTGTGGAAATATTTCAGGCAGTTGTGGAATGTGAAAGGGTGAGGCCCTTCCCCCAACTACGGAACGAGAGAGAGAGAGAGAGAGAGAGAGAGAGAGAGAGAGAGAGAGAGAGAGGACAAAGAACACACGCCCCAATGTAAATGTGAAAATGAGAGAAAGACCTCCTTCTTATGCGTCTCAGTCACACAAAAGCATTGGATCACACTGATGTGAACAGGGCAGAGCATGACACTGGAAAACGCACAGATGAGGCATTATGGGATATGATCATTCAAGATGGTGAGAGCTGTCAGTGACCCAGTGAGAAAGCTCCAGTAGGAGAGCTGGCCTGGACTACATCACATCACATCCCCACGGGAACATGTGTCTGCTTAATGGAGCTGAACTTCAACAGACCTACAATAATGCAATACAGCAATTCACAAACTCTAGAAAGAGTAATTGCAAAAGGACCAAACTCAAGTTAGAGATTCATAAACTCAATATCTTGCATGCCTGATAAGAGCAAATGTTAAGATGTTTACAAAATGAAGAGAGAGAGAGAGCGAGAGAGCGAGGCTAAAGACCAACCGCTCCTAACCACAGTACAACTACAGACACACACGCTGCCTCATGCTATAAAGCATGACTTTTTGTTAAGAAACTGTTTTTCTGTTCTTATGAAAAGGACTCCTCCCCTTTCAAAAACACTGAATCAGCCTGTTCCTGTGCGAGCTGGCCCATGAAAGCCCTCCTACGGGAAGCACATGAGCATGAGTGTAGTTAGGAAGTTAGTGACCGTGTTTGAATCATTGCATCAGCTTCAGCTTATCATGCTCCCAGCTACGGTGGCGAAACAGAAGTTGTGATCTGATTCAACGAGAGCTACAACTGAACCAACAAAATAAATTCTTCACTGTACATGGATGGAAAAGTTGTTGAAGGGTGTGTGCTGGTGTCTGTGCGGTGTCTGGCAGACAGTGGTGCTGGCAGGGCAGTCTGATAAGAAACCCCTGTGCTTGTCAGAGAGACCACCTGATAAAGGGGCATCGCCTGACACACAGAGACATGACTTTATCAGGGGCCACACAAGGGCCGAGTCAGGGGCCAGTTCACACACACACACACCAGCGAGACTCCTCTATTCCCTGCGCTAACCCTGTCAACCTCTTCCTGCTATCCAATTTATCACCGCCCAGCAGGACACAGAAAAAGAGAGAGAAACAAAGATAGAGAGAATAAAATTATCTGCACATTCAATCTACTGAACCCTGGCTCGAGCAGAGAACCTAGGCTAATGGATCTAGCTAGCTAATTAAACTAGATGCTGTAAGAGGTCCCACAGGTCCCAGCCTATAAGAATCACTTCCTGTTAGCACCTGGAAAGACCTCAAATACGAATGCTTCATCTAAATTACTGTACTTTTAGAGTACTGTATTTCATGGTTGTAGTTAATTGGTACTTGTACAGTTTATACACTGACAAATCAGAATCAAGATTTATATTTATTCCAGAGGACTGTATCATAAATGCAGCTACACTAACGAAAAATGCATTAAAATGTACCAAAAGTAACAGTAAAGACATCTATAATGTTACAAAAGATTTTTTATTTTAAATAAATGCTGTTCTGTTGAACTTTTTATTCATTCAGAAAAAAAATGCATCATGATTTCCACAAAAATTTTAAGCAGCACAACTGTTTACAACATTAAGAAATGTTTCTTGAGCACCAAATTAGAATATTAGAATGATTTCTGAAGGATCGTGTGACACTGAAGACCGGAGTAATGGTTGCTGAAAATTCAGCACATATTTGTCAGAGCCACAGAAAACACAAACCATTTCAAGACAGAATAATTTCCTGACAACCTGTATGACCGTGAAAAAAAATCAAGATCTTTAACCTTGACTCTTTACTTCCATCGCTGTGTCCATTTCTGAACACCGCCTGCATTGAGTTCTGACACTGGACTCAGCTGCCACTAACTTATCAAAGACAGCTCTAAAAACACCCTCAGGGTCACCTCTGAAGATCACAAGCACGCTGCAAACCTGTCTTTCTCTCGTCAGCCTGACACACACACTCGAACGGTGTGGAGAGAGGGAGGGAGAGCAGTTGTCTTGTGTGGGGAACAGAAAGGGTGACGAGGGAGACGTAAGGGTGTTGGTTTTCCTTTGCCATGACAACAGCTGCAAACACACACAATCCATTCGAGTTATGAGCGTTTCTGCACAGCTGTCATGAGAACTCTTACAAGACGACAACTGAGAAAGCCATTTCAGAGAAACATTTCACCTCCAGACCTTCACACATTGTCTTTCTTTCATCCAGCAGAAAATGTGTGAAGCTGCATTGAAAAGCTTTCAAGTCTGTGGTTTATTTACGCATAATTGAACACACCACAGTAATAACAGTAATGCTTAATGAAGTACCTAAAATACTATCATCTGTCTAACCTTCTCAGTTCAATCTCTGCTAATGCCTTTTTCAGCTAATCTGCATTCTCACCCTTGTTCACCTGTGACAGCACAGATCTGGAGTGAAACCTGATCTTAGATCAGTGCAATACACAGTCAAGATGGAGCACATGTCCTTTCTAAAACTCGTGACAGACCAACACATCAGCCAATCTGTCAATTTTGTGATTATTCACATCAATAATGTTGTCTGATTAACAGAAAAAATTGTTCAGCGCCACAAACTACCGCCAGCTTTGCCAATCAATATTGCACATCTTACATCCTCAAACACTTTTTCGGATTTTAATAAATATTATTCATTTAATTATATCACGCTGCTGTCTAGACATTAGTATCAGGCATTTAAAAACCCATATCAGTCTGATGTAAAGCAAAGGTCAGGAGAGATAGCAGACGCTGTGTGTAGCTGTACAAATTTCCCTCCCTACGTATTAAGTCGGAGTATTTACCGTTACAAATACACGACTGGCCCACATCACCCTGAGCTGCTCATTTGCATAGCCAAATCAGTATGCAAATTTAGCTGAGCGTAGCAGAGATTTTACACCTAGTCCAATCCATGTGTGTGTTCAAAGAAATGTGTGTCAGAGAAAAAAAAAGGAAGGATGAAGTTGTCCTCTGCGGTTTCAGCTCATTTTTGAGTGGATTGAGGAGAACTGATTACAGCAAGAGAAGAGCAAAGTTCAGGTAAACAGAGCAGAATGAGTCCAGATACACAAACATGAGGCTGTATCACTGCAGGAGGAACTAACACCTCACTGTTTGGTGTCAAGAGCACACATCTTCATGAGAATTCTCTCATGGAGATGCTAAAGGACCAAGAAGACTTCTTAAGGAAACACATCTGTGCCATTTACATATTTAAAGAGAGGAAAGAGTCCTACTGTAGATGTAAGAACTTTTATAGCTTGGTAGCTCATCACAGTCAACATACTAAACTATTTAAGTGATAGTTCTAGCAACAATTTTAATTATGACATTTGCTCACCCTCATGTCTTTCCAAAACTATTCTAGACTTGCTTTTGTGGAACACAAAAGAGCCTATTTTGAAAAATGTGGTGCTGTTGTTGTTTTCCATATAATTAAAGTCAATAGGCACCAAAACAGTTTGGTTAACAACATTCTTCATTGAATAAATGACAGAACTTTCATTTTCAGAACTATCCCTTTAAAACGAGTTTTATCCTATAATTAAAAAAAAAAAAAAAAAGTGAATCCATATTAATCGTGAGTTGAGTGAATCGTTACATCCCTACTGCATAGAATACTAAATAATATGTTGCATGTCTTATTCTGCATAAGAATAAAAAAATGTTTTTAAAACAAAGAGCAATAGAAAACATTTTTTACATTTAACCACAGTATTTTTAAATTAACCCAAAATATTGAGACAAACAACAAATATTTTTTGTTTTAACCATCCATATTGAACATAAAAAAGAAAAAGAAAAGTCAAGTCCGGAACTTGGCAGAAGTTCAGCTGTGCGTCTGGACAAAGTCAAAACCAAACTCCCAATCTAAAGTGTGGTTCCTGGGGTTGAGTGTCGGAATGTGGACTTGTGATCAGTCAAACCAAACTAGTTTATCCGGTGACGCACAGTGTGATTTTGCAACAAGCTGAGAGAATACGAGCGCAAACAAAGCTGATATTGGATAACATTGCGGCAGATTTTGCGGCAGCTCGTCCCTTTTTGTTACAAGATAAACAGAGCCGCGTGTTTGCATGTCAATAGCACGAGCATTCGTGCACTTCATGAAACTAATACAGACAGATACTGGATATGTGTGTGAGGGGGGATTCAAACCTCTCCGGAACGGAACAGAAAGAGATTAATGCCTTACTATAAACTACATGCATTTCAGACACGAACAGCGCGTGAGTGACGGTGCAGACACTCAAACTGCATTAAGAGAGAAACCTGCTGCATATCAGTCACGCAGACTCTTACTCCCTCTCTCAGGTTGTGTGGTAAAAATTAAGCTTTATATGAAAAAAAAATCTGGGATTAAAAACAGTGGTTTATGTTGTACTATTGACACATTTGTGTATAGGCATTTATGTGTTTCTCTTTCACCCTCTCTCCATAGGGAGCATTTATGCAAAACTCAACTGCACGCCTCGGGGGAAAAAAATCTTAATCTGCAAACAAACAGCTAATTGTTCTGATTAAATCCTTTGTGTTGAGTACAGATATACATTTTTTCATACCCGAATAAATAAACATGTAATAATGCGATTTCAATCGAAAAATAAACGTGAAGTTTCTTCTGTGCAGCTAACTTACTAACGTTAACTTCGGCTAACGCCACTCACACCCCAAAAAAAAGTTAGGAACCGTTGAAACGCCTAGTAATATGTCGTTTACAACACAAAATAAACATTTAGAGAAACAATAAACTCGTAAAAGATCTTACATTTGATTGTAAATAAGTGAAAGTTAGTAAATATGACGACGTGTAAAAGTTGTGGATTTAGCAGACTGCTAACAGCGCTAGCGACCCTCACACGCGAACTGACGGGGAAAAATACTTTGAAATTCTAACGGTAAATTACGGTACAAAGCGGTTTAACCGTTTAGAATCAGACCCAAAAACGCAAAGTCTACTTTAAAAAAGAAACCTTAACCGTCATTTTGAGTCTCCTTCGCTGAAAACAGATAGTTTTGTGAAGTTGCAAAACACCAAATACACACTCGTGGTTCAGGTTTACACAAACGTACCTTCGTCCAAGAGTCTCTCCAGGTGTGTAAAGATGCCGCACAGGTTCGGTAAACTAGTCATGAGCTTCTTCTCGTTCAATAACTGCATGAGATAGTCGGGACTCGGCCTCGGTCTCTCCTTCACCTCTATCTCCCCGACCATCATCTTTGCACACAAACGCTCACAATCCTTCTCCAGAAAAAAAAAGAAAGAAAACACAAAAGAAAAATAACGGTGCTGATCAAATCCCTCGTTCGGCGACCCTGTCCAGATATAACGGCTGGTTTTAAGATGCAGGCGCACTCTCTCTCTCTCTCTCTCTCTCTCTCTCTTTCTCGTTTTCTTTCTCTCCCTTCGCTAAAGTCGCACGATGTGGACTCGTTGGGTTCTCTTCGTTGTACTGAGCTCGCGCTACCGCTCCGTACTGCCACCAGTGCGCTTTCTCTGAGGAACCTCCGAGAGCGCCCGACCCGTCTCCAGCGCATTGGCTGCATGCGCGACGCGGACGCGCCGGGTGGCCAATCAGCGCGTAGGTTTTGTGAGGCGGGGCTAGTGCTTTCACCACATGAATCAGCGCCTGAGATGATGGGCAGAGATCAAAGCCAATAGCATGCAGGCTCGTCACCGGCGGGGATGCTATATTGTGAAACATTGTGACAACACGTCTGTGACAACAAGTGTTTGTCTTGTGTGTTTTGTTAGGGCTTGGCATTTCATGGTGTGTTGCTTTTTATGATTGAATCGTTTTATGTGTGTTTTTGATTTGCACAGTCGGTTTTGCCGTGTAATGTGATTTTCAAGACAGGAATATACGTAACGCACGTACGTTGCGTTCCAAAATGTGTCGGCGTGCAACTCATTAACTTACCGTGTTATTGCAACAACAACAAAAAAACATTATCACATTTACATGTTATCATTCTAGAACAGTGGTGCTCAACCTTTGTGACTGGTGTTATTTTTGGTATTTCTTATGCATTTATGACAAAGCTGCTTGTTTTCAAACACTTTTTTTCATTAACATAAATTAGGAGTATTGGTGTATTAAATGAATTAACCATGATTAATTTCGTTATTCCAGAAGTTTCAACAACTGTATGTTCTTTAATAAAAATCCATTGTTCAAGGTTGAAGGACTAGTTCTTCCAAAAATTAACTTTTTTTTTTTTCATAGTTTACTCACCTTTATGCTATTTCAACCCTACAGTATATTTATTTCTTCTGTGAAAGACAACATGATATATTATCAGTGAATAATAACTCAAATTTTTATGTTTTCTACACAGTTATGGATTTATTTTATAATATTTTTTATGTTTTTTTTTATTTCACTAAGTAGATCAATCCAGTAGAAAGGTCATGTGATGTAAAAGTTAACCTCAGTTGTTTAGACAGTAGCTTGGTTCTTTTGACCAATCTTGACCACTTATCAAGCATCTCACAATAAAGAGAGAGATAAAAATGTATATAAAATCAAATCTTCAATCACAGTTTCACATTCCTCAGTATGAAAGACACATTTGAACAGATGCTATATCAGCTTGTGACTTCATGCTCAGCTGACCTTCTCCAGATCCTTTGTTTGCTATCCACAATGAAGATAACAGGACACAGGAAACATTCCTTCAACTAGAGACACACAGCAGCCAATAATACCAGATTTTTACAATTCAGAAGAGGAGATATGTCGTGATACACTTTCAGAAAAAAAAGTATAAGGTGTCACTGGGGCAGAACCCTTTCAAAGGGTTCCAATATGTGCCATTTAGGTACTAAGATGTATCTGTTAGTGGTAAATAAGGTACAAAGACTTTTGTACAGTGACTTTTGTACCTTTTTTCGGAGAGTGTATTTCACGGTTCCAGAGTGACTGGCTCCAAATAATGTCCAGAACTGGATGCACATGAGCAAAATACTGGATGCATGTTGAATTTTGAAATGAATGGCAATGATCCAAGTATTACAGACCTCCTCGTTTGTTCCATACAAATATATCCATATGATTCACTATGCATCCTCCTCTATTCACGTCTCATCATCTTTACTTTCTTTAATTTCATTTTTCAGCTGCATCACCTTCTTAGCATAACAGACTGAAAAAAATACCAGTTTTTAAAGGCAGCACAAAAGATTCAGCATTTATCTTGGACTCAGATAAGAATCCTTTGCTCTTATCAACACTGCCACATAAATTTTCATTTTACTACTGCATCTTGAGATTAGGCCACACGTGTCTGTGTGCTGCTAGTGAGTGTGTGTGTGTGTGTGTGTGTGTTCTGTAGTGTGAGATATTAATTCCCACCCAAACCCTGTAATTTCCTCCTCTATGGGTTTCATTCTACAATTAATCCAATTAATGACACTTTAGATAAAAAGTGAATATGAAATCAGGTGGTTGTGAAGCAGCAGGAAGTAGAAACGGGAGGGAGATGGGGCTTCAGATGGGGCATCAGTCATGATCCCGTGGTCAGCACCGGCAGCTGATTAGAAAAGCAGTAGGTGACATGACTGTGTCTGGAATATAACGTGAGCTTTCAAAGCACACACGTTCCCATGTTATTTTGTCTGAAGAAAGCTTAAAGGCTTTGAGTATGAAAATAATACAAAAGCATAAAACAAAAGCGATTATGTGTGGGTGCAGGAACACCAGAGAGTGAAATCTGGGTCAATTGTGAGATCCAGAGAGAGAGAAATCACACATTGTTAAGGTGAGGTGAAGAGTGGCACATTCTCACTGTAAATGGCAAGGGAGTGTGTGTTTGAGTGTCATTGAGTATTTATGGGAGTGAGAGTAAATCATGTATATACCTAATACATGCTGATGACTGTAAAATACACAAAATATTATATGTGCCGGTCAGATGTTGGGTGTTGTTTGTTGGACTGGGCGCTGACAGTACTGATGGATCCTGTTCTCTCCACCCATTCCAGCGCAGTGCAGTATAATCTCACCGTGGGCCACCACGTCATTCGGGGCTCCCCAGGGGTCTGCAGTGAAGATTACAGCAAACACACAGTCCTTCATCACTCACTCGGGGTCCATGGTCCCTTTATGCCACACGTGCCGACACACAGTTTCTCCAAGACATACTTGAGTTAATGACACATAAGAATGTTCACGGTAAAGACAAAGAAAAAATTTAGTATAAAATATATTGTCAAGATCCTAGAAATATACACTTTCTATTCATGCTTGTTCCATTTAGTTTTGAAAAACATTTATAACATTTTCAAGAAACATTTTCAATTTAATGGCTCTAAAAATGTCATGTGGAGTAGTAGTCATCAAGTATAAGAATTTTTAACAAAAGGTTTTAAAATATATATTTTTCAAGGCAAACAGTTTTGTTTGACAAAATGTACACAAAGTAAATTTGGTGTAAACTTGACCATTTAATATATTATTAATTAATAAATAATGTTTAAAAAAATTTTTTTTTAATGCTCACTCTCAGTGGAATTCACAACTATTTTACATTTTGGCAAATTGTTGATGAATTCAAATGAATTTTTAAGATTTTAGTAATAGGTTTTCATACGATCTCCTTATGCTTCACTGAGGGCTAGGTTTATGGGTGGACATTCATGCTTGCTTTTTTCAAAAAATCTTTAAACGTTAATGCTTTCACTATATTCATTACATTGTGTTAAAATTATTTAAAATATTTATTATCATAAGAAATATTTCATCCTTTTAATGAGCCGTTTTTTTACATTATATCAGTATAGCTGTATATAGATGAAAAATATAAGTAAAATCACTAAAAAATATGTCAACATTTACTTTGATGCAGAATTGATATTTGAGGTTAAGGAAGTGATTAATCAAAGTAATTAAAATGCAATGCAATTCAAAGGACCTCATAGAACTGCTGTACATGTGGGTTTTAAAAATACATTTTTAAATTTCCAGGTGAATGTGTGTGTTTATATGTGTTTGATTGGTTCTCATGGTGGTCCAAAGGATATGGACGGTGGTTGTGCAGGCATTTGTGTGTGTGCAGAGCAACGGCAGATGTGTTTGTGTCTGATAAGAGCGTCTGGCTGAGGTAGAGGTGGAGCGAGGATCAGACAGCAGAACCCTGTCGATTCAGAGCTCGAGAGAGAGGAAGATCTCTCCAGTCTCCTGCCGAAAAAGCATCGGCCTCCTGTGAGCCTTCTTCAAAACACACCACGCGCTCACACGCTATACAACAGCACCACTTTAAAGAAACTCACGTTTAAAACAGTCTGATATTAGAAAAGACTGCTCAACGAAACAGCTCAATTCTGCTGCTTAGAGAAAGACAAGATGTAACAGAAGTTCAGAATAGCAAAAATGCACTGATGCCAAGTTGAAAAAGCATTCACAATCCATTTTAGTGCAATAATCTGATGTATTATTAGCGAATCAAGACTTTAAGATAAAAATAGGGCGGTACTTGATTAAGTCCACAGGGAAATGATTGGATGGTGTAAAGTGGCCGTTTAGTATCAGAATGGATCCAGGTGATTGATTGATTTCATTTCAGGGGTGGAGCAAGTTGTTACATTTTGAAACGCGTTTTTGTTTCTTTCACCACAGTTCTGGGTCCAAATCAATGACCTTTTTGAGGGAAATTTTGGAATAAACATCAGAGCTCCAGTCCATTCTGTGGATTGATGGTCTAGGGTTGAGAGGTGCGGGTGACACCTGAAGCATGAAGTCACTCCGAAATAAATCTCCATTGGGCTCAGGGCTTTGCACATGCTCACTGGCTGGCGTTGGGTTTCATGCGGCCCCTGGCAGATGCGCTGAACAAGAAGAATAGATCCCAGAGGGCTATTTATTCCTGCCCCCCCCCACCCTTACTTGGCATACTTGCACTCTAATGTTTTTCCTTCCCTCTGCTCTCGCATCAATGTCTCCATCCCTGTTTTATACCAATTTCATTCATCGATTCACCTGAGAGTCAATTAGAACTGAGCCAAATCAGGCAAATGAAAGCAGACATAAAGGAACAGTTGATCCAAAAATTTTCCCTCATACTGTTCCAAACCTTTCTTCTTTGAAACAAATATGTCTCAGTACATTCTGTCTGTTCAATAAGTTGTTTTGGACCCCATTGACTTTCATTGTAAGGGCAAAAAAAGAGTTCACACATTCTTAAAATATCTTCTTTTGTGTTCCGCAGAAGATAGAAAGTCTTACAAGTTTGAAAGAATAAGAGTGAGTAAATGATGACTGAAACTATTCCTCTCACCATCTCGGATTTTAGGACTCGAGCTGAGACTCCAGGTCTCTTTATTGACCCCGATTGTTGCAGTAAAACTGATTTGAGGGCAAATCCCGTCTCAATTCCCCCTTGTGTCTGTTCAACGCTGTAATTTACAGGCGGTGCGATCAAATCCAGATTGAACTGAGTTCAAATGTTCCAGAAATCTCAGCTCACTGTAAACATTAGCTCATGGGACTCACTTGAAAAAAAAAGAAAAAAAAAGACCAACCGTTTTTCCCCCTAGTAGCTGCTAACGGAAATACTTTGGCAAAATACCGCACATCCTTCATGTTACAGTATGTTCATATGGCGGCTTGATCCACTAGTGTCAAAAAGTAATATATGGGGTGATTATGGGGGCCTGATGTCCAAAGAACAGCTCAGATCCCTTCTAATAATCCAAAAAGAAGGAGTTCTACAGATCTGATTAATCTTATTGTAAAAGCATTAAGTGAAAAGACTCAGAGAACATGATATGCTATAAAATCACTATTTGGTGAAGTGAAATAAACCAACACACACACGTAGCATCTGATTTCACAGGTAGGAAAAGATAGAGGCTGTTAAGCATGAGGGAAGCCCCCGACTGAGTGTGTGCATGTGTACGCGCTCTGATAAATGAGCGTTTCATTCAGACATTGTGTTCTGGCACACAGCCTGCAGCTCATATAGGTTCATGGCTTTCAAAAGCACATAACGTTGCTATTTGAATAATTGCTATCTGTCATGTGTTATTTTGTGCACTCTCTATGTCCCTTCAGGTGCATTCCAGTGTGCTTTCCGTCTAAATGTAGGTATGTGTGTATATAAGTATGTTTCCTTGGGAATCATCACCTTTATAGCTAAGACCATAAGGTCTAAAAGCGCTTTAATATCACCACACATGTACTAAAAGATGAAACGTGATGAAAAGATCTATGCCGAAAAAAAGACTTAAAACATTTAAATATAAAATAGAAATATCAAACAAAGAGCTGACCGGAATAGACAGAGATAAAGAAAGCGAGAAGGAGATAAAGAAAGCAGGAGGCAGGGGTGCTGAAATTATCTGAAAAGTGGGGAGGCATATTAAAAAGCTCAAAACCTATAAAATGCCTAGTTGCCACGGATACACTCTTATGAGATATTTTGAAAGCATACTAACTAAACTTCCTAGTAATGTCAGTCACTAGTGTGTCTGCCAATGAGGTTTATTAATTAGAAAAAGTATTGTTGGCTATGAATATAAAACTGCATATTTTTGGCAAATATGACTTTATTCTCTTCTGTAGTTCTCATATAAATTGGTTTACTTTCTGTCAGTGGCTCAGCACACAAACCATGGCTTATGAATATTAATTAAGTGATGATCAATCTGATTTGCTGAAAGATAAACGTTGGTAGGTGAAGTAAAAAGAAGAGAGATTTCAGGTGGTGAATGTTGGAAGGTGAGTGAACAGCCAGAGGGGGGGTCTCAAAATTCCTTTTTTTTTCTTCCTAGGAACCACTAAGAAAATTGGAAGAAAAAGCAAGGAAATGTTCATTATATCAGGAAAGAGAGCTACGTTAGATCAGTGACCTTCTGAAAACTATCGGTATGATTAGAAGAGATTCTGTGGCAAGATGAAGCATTTGGACAATTAAATGTTTTATGTGGTTGAAATTAAGTGATCAGATTATATATATATATATATATATATATACACACACACACACACATATACCTGTATGTATTCTTATTAATACTCGTTAATATTAATGCTTCAAAATCTAGATCATCATGTTGTAAAAAATTAACCATTCAAGTTTGTTCCATTCAAAACATTGTTTCCTGTACCTGTGGCCAGCTTGGATTGGATGTGTGTGCATTTTCTGCATTTCTCTTTAGATAATTCCTGAAATGCAGGTTAGTTGCAACCAAGAGATTTATTGAACCCTGAGCTCCCTGTGTCTGTTTATCTTCACAGGAAACTGTGTGTGAGTGTCTTCTCTGATACATACAGCCGTGGTGCACAGACTCATAACATCTGCATTATGACTTTAATAAAGTCAGAAATTAGGTTTGTAACATAAGGTGGGTGTGTTTACATGTTTGTATAAGAGTGTGTTTGTGAGTGAGTTCTCAATTCCATTTAGTTGAGAAGGCAGGACTCGTAGGTGGGCACCATGTATTTGATGTTGATGAAGGCGTCCTCGCCCCCGTAGCGTTCAAACACCTCAAGTGTCTCCTGGATCAGGTCTCCGATGTTCTCCCTCTTCTGCTGGCTGTAGTCAATACCGTCACCTGAGTTTTCTGCACACAACACACACACACATTGCATCACATTAGCATACTTTGTGATGTTTAAAAGTTTAAAAGCCCTAATAAGTAAGACGCACACACACGGATCTTCAGAATGAAGCAGCTCAGATGACTGTTAAAGATATTCAGCATGAGTGTGTGTACCTCAGATACACGGAACAAATCTCAAATAATTAATCAGGAGGAGGAATGTGTGTGTTTGCCGGATGTTCTTGTGCATATCTCTGCCGCACTCTGTCATGACATTAGAGAAACCCATCAATCACTTAGGTAACCTACAGCACACACACACAAATCAATACGTTCACACTCCTCCACCATCACACATACACACAGACTCCTCATAAACACTCAAGCCCGCCCGCTACCTACCAAACAAACTTCCTTCTGAGGTCACAGGCCCAATTACATCAGAAGTCTGCACACACACACACACACACACACACACACACATCTCTGTCTCTCCTGCCTGCTCATTAAAGGAAAGGATGACAGGCAGATGAAAAGAGAGCAGGTAAGTAGGAAGTCTCTCTCTTCTAGCATGTGTGAGTGTGTGTTGTCTGTCTAAAGTCTGTGTAACTGTATGTCTTCATCTGCCTGTCTTTATCTTTTGACTTGTGAATCGTTTCCATGTTCTCCGAACATGAACCCCTTACACAGGTCTCAAAACCCACAGCCAGTCAATAAAATATTAGTACAAAGAAGGTCTTGTGGTGTGTTAGTATGCTCATTTGTACACAAACAGGCCTTTTTAAGAAGCTCAGCGGCCGTCTTAGTTATGCCTCCGGGCAGCTGTTTACTAGTCAGCTAGTGCAGCTTCTGTCTACTTGAATGGGAAAAGCTATTTGAATGTGAAACCTATCAAATCTGGCAGCAACAACAATATTTTTGTCTTTTATAATTAGATTCTTAGCTAAAATCAAATCTTTGTTGCAAAATGGCAGTTTTATTGATCCACTCTTACGCTATATAGTTCATTTTCACATTGTCAATTGAATGATAATGACACTGACAATTTTTTCACACAACTTGTATGAGCTTAATTATAATGAATATATACTATCATTCAAACATTTGGGTCATTAGGATTTTTTGTTCTTTTTATTTTTTTGTTAACAGGTTTGGCAAAACTTGGGGGCGAGTAAATAATTGGGAAAACTATCCCTTTAAGGCTGCATGTGGCCCACCTGTTGACAAGACAAACCATATATAGTCTGAAAATAGATGTAACAGACCACCTTATGCTCTGGACCCCAGACCCTCATTTTCAAGGTGTGACAGACTGTCTGCTGGGGATCTGTATAGTTGTATCCCATATGCCGCACATATTCTGTACTAACATGCTCAAGTGGCTCGGCTCATGGGCCACACCAAAGAACGCTGCCAACCGCACTGCAGGCACTGCTTCATACACACATCAGTACGGCCCTCAAACACAGGGAAATAAAATCAACTCTGTCTGTTAATCCTGCCTTCAGGCATCCTTCGCTTTCTCTCTCTCTCACTCAGCATCTCTGTCAATCTATTTTCACCAGAGCAGGAGAAGAGAGAGAAAGTAGGGGGTTAGAATAAGAGCCTGAGCAGAAAAAATCCTCACCAGAGGCTTTTAAAGAAAAGAGGTATATGGAGAATGCCTTGAAGAGGAGAGCTTCATTTGCCATCTGTGCATGAACGGCAAAGATATGCTTCTGTTTGGAATCATGTGGAGTCCAGGCTTCGATCTACAGAGTTCAGGGCTAATGTGAAGTTCAAGCAGGAAGGAGGATTCAGCATCTTTCAGACACCGAAATAATACCCATAACCCCCAGATAGACAAAAAAATTATAATAATAAAAAACACACCCATTTCTGTATCAGTGATTAAGATTGTTCTGTAAAAACTTTGTCTCAGCCTCAGACGGCACATGGACTGCTTAATAACTCTCCGAAAACACAAAAATGGCAAGAGCTTTCAGAAAAAAAAATAATACAATCTGATTTATGCGATTTCTGGGAATCAAAGTTCATAGATTTTTATCAATCTGCCAGGAAGCAAAGTTGTGTTGACAAGTTAACTGAGCAATAATTAGTGACTGGATTTGACCAAGTTTACAAGGTTCATGGTGTCCAATATTTGAATAAGTCTTGACACTCCTCCAGAAGATATCAATGATACACCTGCGTATTCTGTTTTGCTCTCAGTGTTATATCACATTTCTTAAAGATAAAAAATATATACACTATCATTTCATTCAAAAGTCTGGGTTGAGTAAGATTTTATGTTTTTGAGAGATATGATTTGTTTTTATGCTCACCAAGGCAACATTAACTTTATCAAAAACACAGTAAAAACAGTAATATTGTGAAATGTTATTACAATTTAAAATAACTGTCTTCTATTTAATATCTTCAGGGTCACAGAACCTTGTGAGATAATTGTGAGATATAGATTAAAATAATAACCGAAGTCGCATTGTGAGATATAAAATTGCAGATATGAGAAATAAAGACTTTTATTACTTTTAATTACAATCCTCGTAATTGTGAGGGAAAAAAGTCATATTGTTTGTGAGATATGACTTTTTCATATAATTCATAATTATCTTTCAAGCTTCTATACATTTCAGATTTACTAACCCTAAACATAGAAGAAAAAAAAACAAAAAACTTGGCTTGGTCACAATAGATGGTCAGACAGACACTTCCTGTGTGGGCGGGCGGTTCTTGGCCAGATTAAGTTGCAATATGGACCAGACGTTAGTCACAATCTGGCAGTGCACGCACGTTCAAATTTGAATCTATTTGTGAACTGGGGGATGTTATTTTGTCTTGAACAAATATTTCTCTTTAAATTTCTTAGTAAAATGTTTATCATGAGGAAACCCACTTCCATCTGTGAGTATGTCTGTGCTCTCTCTCTCTCTCTCTCTCTCTCATCTGTTCATTGTAAGTGTGAAATGAGTTTCAACAGCTGTGTCTTTTCCGTCCCCCCTCTTCAACTCCTTTTCCGCACCTCTATCCTCACCCCTCACTCCATTCTTTCTCTCTTACTCTTTCCTCTTCACATCTCGGCAGACAGGTTGGCGTCAAGAGGGTTGTCACGCCACGGCACAGTCTATACAACTAATCCTTCTCTCTTTCTCTGGATGTGTTCAGGGCTGGATATCTGCACTGGGGCAGCAGCTGGAAAGCTGATGGTTCTTGTGTTTGGGTTTAAACTGGACTGACCCACACACAGTATGTTGATATTGGATTTCACTCCCACTAACGGCCGACAGGGTGTAAAGAGAGTACAAACAGTACAACACTGTGAGGCAAGGCATTTGCCAAAGGACCAAGAGAACTCCTGTCCGTGTAAATCTGTCAGAATAAACATACAATTAAGATGAATGCTCATCAAATAAACCTAACAGAGAAAACCAGCTTTAATTTTTAAATGTCAATAAATTTGACAATACCTGATTTCTCAGGTAATAATTTACTAGAAAACAAGAAAAATGACTGATTTATGCTATGATAACGGCACTGAATAGAACACAGAGCCTTAAATGGCTTGTTAGGTAGCAAGAAACTAAGCTAGTTTATTCTACAGTACAAACCAAAGCACTGTAGCATTCAGTGGAATGAGCAGCGATTTTATGGATGTGTGAGAGATGATGAGAGAATGTGTGTGTCACACACCCACACACACATCTTCATCACTACTCAGCACTGCATCATCTCTGTCATTTCTATCATTAGCACCTTATTAGCAGATTACGTAGCTCATAAATACTGTACATGCGCACATTCTAATAAACACCTGTTATGCTTTACATACACTTAAACACACAAAGCAAGAAACAAAGATGTCAAATTAGAGATTGCCCTAAATAATACATAAAAATGTTCTTATTTTTTTTCTTTAAATGTGCTTGCTCTCACAGGTCCTGACCTTGTGTGAGCTCTGCTAATGGTGCTAACATTAATATTAATGTCCAACAGCTTGATGAAATGTACCTTTGCACCGTGAACAGGTGTGCATATGTGAATAGCTCATTTACAACTCATAATGGCTGTATGGGCAATTGTTAATTCAATGACAGTACTTTAATTTGTTTGAATTATTTGTTTTTCAATGCAAAAAAAAGAGAACAGTCAGGCAATAAAAAAATAAAGTTAATTGTCTTCTATGTTTCATTCCCATTTTATTTTACATTTTATTTGTTTATTTATTTATTTAATTGATTTCCTTTTGCTTCAAAACAAAAGCTGTGATTCATCTCAGGGTTTGGTTCAGAGATATTTATTGAAAATAAATTATTGACAATAAATCCAAAGAGGAAATGAGGCAATGACCTGACAGCAAAGAAAGAAGCGCTGTGTAAAGATGGCGTCTGTGTAATCAGTGGTGTTAAGCTCCCCAGAAAAGGAGGCGTCAAGCTGAAATACATACAGAAACACATATAGACACAAATGGGGAAGTGTTCCACATGTAACATGAGTGCTGAGAGATTCTCATGAGCTGCTGTTTGTGAAAGATGAGCTGAGGGCCCAAGACAGCTGGGAATGAGAGGAATTTCTCAATGAAAATAAAGAGAGTTTTTACACTCAGATTTGACCCATCATACTGAAGTATACTGTATGTAACATGCTGGGGAGAAAGGGAGGTTATTTCATTTTAGTCTAGTCATTTCCCAGCTTTCTACAGCTTTAGCAGACAGTACTTCAACTACAGTCAAACAGACTGATATAACATGCATATGTGAACACCTCACATGTTTTCAGACCACCCTAAAAGGATGTTTTGGGGTCCTTGTGTGGTTCGAGTCCACTTACATTGTGGACACTTGGAGTGTCTTGGAGTTACTTGTCTTGGAGTTACTCCAAGGTTACTTGGAGCTGGTTCAATGGATTTGGTTCATTTAGAGTATACTATATGTGAAAACACCCTTATTGGTGAATAGCCAACCTAAATGTTCAAAGCCACAGAAAGTTATAAAAAATGTGTAGGCAAAAATGTCCTTGTAGTGTCTCTGTTTTTGAAATCTTAGTTAATGTCTGATATATTTCATAATATTCTATTCTAGGCCTGTTGTAGTGACCTGTTGCAGTCAGATGTAAGAAAAGTACTGTGGTGATGCCATGGTATAGTGATGGTTATGTGGTTATACTCATATACCACAATACTTTACCATGGTTATGGCTGGCCAGTTATGTAAAGTGCATTGTAACATGAGTGTTTATTGTGGGATGATATTGTTTATTGTAGATTGGATTTCCAAGGTAACATCCATATTTGTTCAAACTGTAAATGTATTTACAAAAAAATTTAATTGAAGCATTTGATAAATTAATGACATGCTAAATGCTATACACTCAAAAATATTTAGGCCTATTATAATATTTATGAATTTGAATACAATTTCCATCCATTTGATTACAGTTTTAACATAAACTTATGAACAAAGCTTATAAATTAAACAAATACGATTTCTGTAATAGTACTAATAAAATCAAACTAGTTGTTTCAGTTTCATACACTATAGCTAATTGAATATTGCTTGTTAGTCGTATTTTAATAACGTTCATACTTTTTACCTGAATGTTTAATTATTTTCACAGTGAACAGATTCTGCTGATTCTCAGTAATTTAATAAATAAATAAATGCTATTTCTTACCTGTTTCTTTTATGTAAGACTGACAAATATGCATTACATTAAGTGTATTAAGTGCAGGTGTGTTAAAACCGTGTCATTCAAATGGATGGAAATTTTATAAGCAATTCAAAAACATATCTTAAATTCAGCCTTAAATATTTTGGAGTGTATATTTGGTTAGGGGAAAAAAATCATTCAATGTAAAAAAGCCCCAATAATCAGTTCTTGGAGTAAAATTTTTCAAACACTGTTGCCTGCATTTACAGTATATTTCAGCCTCTGTTTAGTATTCAGCAACTTGGTCTGTCCTAATAATTGATGTCATCATCTATGCCAGCATGCAACATTCAGAGTAGTTAGCCAATCATAAAAGAAGGACGTCACAAAAAAATGTTTTAAAGGAACAGTAGCAAAAACAGCTGAGAAAATATTAGAGCGAGAGAGAGAGAGGGAGGGAGGGAGAAAAAGTCATGTAAAACTAGATTACAACATTAAGACTAACATTACAGGTGGAGTTTAGATAAAAATAAATTGAAAGTGTAGAAAATGGACCCTTTAAGCACTTTCCAATTAAATTGTATCTTTTTGCTGAGATGTAATAAACACTTAAATGTGTGCCCATCTTTTATTGTCCTTGTGTTTGCTGTGATTAGTATTTCCTTACAGTGATCAGTAAGCAGCATGTCACACTAATGAATTAATGGTCTGGAGCACTTCTGAACCTCTCCTCGTGTGTCCATGAGTTAAACTGCTCTCTGCTCCCTCCATTAGTGGGATGAAGAGCCTTTAGACAGAGTATCTGATCCGTCTTTCCACTCCTCTACCTCCCTCATGGGGCCTATTAGCATTCCAATCCATTCCACTTCAGGGGTTTTCATTGGTGGCGGTTATTCATTTCTTTAATATGATTGGATGTAGGGGAAAAGGGAGGGCGGGAAAGGAAACCATGGCCTGTCAGAGTGATTAAATGCACAGCCCAACCATGACACCAGCGCTCTGATAAGCTCTCACTTTCTCTGTCTTTCTTTCACTCCCTCTTACTAAAATCCAAAGCTATGTGACACAAAGTGTTTGGAGGGTTTGTGTTCTCTCTCTCACTGTTACGAGAAGAGGTGCAGCTCTCCAGTAAATGAGTGTTTTATGGGTCTTCAGGCAGGTTCTCAGTGTGTTTATGGACAACACACCTCCTTAACCAGCAGAGTTTAAGAGCGCTATTTACATATAGCCCAGTGTGTGTGTGTGTGTGTGGTTCGTGTATAAATGATAATTAGTGTTCTGTAAAAAGAGGCTTAGGGAGCAGCAGCTTTCCAGGACAACATAGGGAATCATGGGAAATGAGGTAGCTTCTGAGAGCAAAACAACCTACTGTATGACACTAAAGGCTGGAATACACTACACGACTTTTAAAATCAGAACAGATTTTTAAAAAACTGGGCATCATACACTTACCGACATTGTAATAGTCACAGAGGAAAAACGGACCATCATACACTAAACGACTGTATACTACCAGACTAAAGTTGTTCTGATCACAACAAATTCACGCAGAAACGGAGACGAGTGGCAAATGAAAACAATGTGTGTTCAAAAATCGGCTGAAAATATCAAACATGTTTGATATCCTCCAACTGGATGGAATCATAGTCTGAAGCTAAAAAATCGGAGTCTGTGAGCATCATATACTACATGATTTTCTATGAAATCTGTCAACTCAAATCTGCAGACTGGCTCTGACTTTCGGCAACTAGCGTCAACTTCTCCAGACTGTAAATCGGCAGAAAATCGGGGCAAAAATCGTGTAGTGTATTCCATCCTTAAGTAAAACCAAACCTGTTACACTGACAGCTGCCACATCACTTGATAGATTAGAGATGTTTTCGTTCCCATTCAGGTGGACCAGATTCCGGAGAATCATCAGCCTACATTCCCAAAGCAAAAAACTGCTAAAACATTCCATCTTTCATTCTGTGCGAGCATGTTTGAGACTTAGTGAACCATGTCGGAGTCTTAAGCGCATCTGTTGGTTTATTGCTAGCAGATGCCCTTTATTTAAAAGGAAGAGGAAACTGAGGTTACATTGAGGTTTTCCCTAAGCTAGAGTAGTATTAAGTCTGTACAGTCATCAAACATTTAGTACAAAAAAAGTTCATGTCATGTTGTTCCAAATCCAACTTAGTTTCTTATGTGGACAACAAAAGTAGATGTTTAGAAGAATCTCAGATGCGCTTGTAACATGAACATGAATGGTTACAAGACACAAAAGCAATGATGTTAGATGCCAGTAAGGTCAAACCTTTCATCGCTGGCATCATTTAAAAATAGAATACTGATTTTTAGTGCCTATATTTGACAGTATGACAGAAAAAGATTTTTTTGAGCCCAGCAAGAACATTGTGCTAAACCAATACTGTTTACTTTTCAACTTTAAACGTCATTGCATAAATACACAAACATTAAATAAGTTCACTTACTCAAATATAGCAAAACAAGTGTTAAAAATAAATATAGAGAGGGAGAGAGACCACTAGAAAGAAGTAAGAAGCACTACAGTAAGACAAAGAGAGCTAGAAAGACAGGAAGAGAGAGACCTGCACCAGGATGTGTTTTTTCACTCTGTCCCACATGACTACCCTCCTCATCAGTGGTGTAGTGGTAAAGGAATAGCCTCTCGCTGCTCACCTCATTACCGTCTGTACACATGACACAGACTCACTTCTCCCTCTCTCTCCTCCCTCAGGGTGGATGCTTAAATGGCAGCTATTAGGCAAACACAGGGCTATTTGTTTTCATATTTCCTGGCCCCATGCTATCTGACATGATTCTATTTGTGCCTGCACTGTTACACTGCGTGTGTGATGACTGATGGGGCGCCAGGCAGAGCTGGTTTTGCTTGGCTGCTAAACTGGGTCATTTGTGGAGGTGGAGGGGCACAGGACACTGATATAACTCATTCATCATATGGAGAGATGGTGAGAGAGACAATTTATAAATTCCATTTTTAGGAAATATTATAATTTGTACAGGCACACTGACAAAACTCTTTGATTTGATTTCGACTCTAGTGAGAGGGAGAGAGAGAAAGTGGTGCCAAAAAGAGGCTCATAAGCATGGTAGACACTGACATCCTCCTCAACATTCAGATAAGTGGTCGAACAATATGAAACTGTATTTTCATTAAAATATCATTAAATATGTATATACTACTGTTCAAAAGTTTGGGGTCAGCAAGATTTTTATTTTTATTTTTATTTTTTTTTATTCAGCAAATATGCTGTAAATGTATCAGAAGTAAAAACATATATAAAAGTAAAAAGTAATGTAATTATATTACAATATGATATGACAATGAAATGATAATATGTATACATCATATTAAATATGATTTTAATTTATTATCATTGGCTTAATAATAATGGTTTAAAACAAAATATATATACTTATATAATTATGAAGAGAGAGAAAAAACAGCGACGTTACTTGCTGATGCCCATTTTCACTCACAACCAGCACTTGGAAAATTTTCATTTTGGCCACTGTATGGAGATTTGTAGACTACATTCACACTTCTCGCAAGACCAAAACCCCCCACACGTTTATACATGAAAGCTGGTGTTTATGAACATGTTGAGTAAAATGATCCAGTGTACAGCAAACAGAAGAGCTTCCCTGAGTAAGGTCTGACCTCTGCAACTCTCTCAGGGGTCACATGACTAATGTAGCTGTCATTTCATGCTTTCTAAACTCAAATGTTTTGTTTTGTTTTTTTCAGTAGGTGTACCTTATGAGTGTAATCAGAGCAGCAACATTAAACAGAAGCCTGAATAAGAAGCAGTCAAGTTTATTACATCAGTCAGAATGAGAGCGAGAGAGACAGATGGCCACCAGAGGCTACCACATACTTCCTCACACTATCCCTCTCTCCAATTACCCACCCTTCTCTTTCATTCTGTTTATGCTTTTTTTTCTTACATCACACTCCGCCCTTGTTATGTAAGTGTATGTTAGCACGTAGGTGCGTGTGAAGGTTAATGTGTGGAGCACTGTTAAACTCTACTAAAGGCACTATTATATCCCACGGGTTGATTTTTATGCAAACTAATTGATTATTTATTTATTTGGTATACAAAAGTCACATTAAAAGAGTGTACCATGCTTCATACCATCCATCACATTACAACTGTCCCAAAGTTGTGGCATCATCTACACTATGACCATTAAAGTTTGATCAGTGTGTTAAATGTGATGTGCGAAGAAGATGAAGAAATACTGCGGCAAACTTCACCTGTCAACCAACTGTCAAGCTGAATTTTGTCATATTACACAAAAGTGTTACATTTTTATTTAAATGTGTATTTAAGATATATAAAATGTTAGAAAATTAGAAAATTTTTATTATGATAATGTTTAAAATGTCATCATCATTTTTAGTGAATGGAACATTGAATTGAAGCACTAATGTCTTTGGAAACAAAAATGAATAAAGTAAATATAGATAATAAAAAGATGAAACCTCACCGCTGTTCATAAAATGATCCTCTCCATCCAGACAATGAATTGAAAAAACAGCGGAGAGACAGAGAATGAGAAAAAGCTTTGACAGAAACGAGAACAGAAGGAGGACTGAAGAAAAACAGACAACATTCTTATGATAGAGTAAACTACAGACAAACACAATGGCACAACATGCTCTAGAAAACACAATTAAAGGTGAGGTAAACAATGTTTTTATGGATCAGCACACAGAAAATCCCTTCCACCTGACAGATCTCCAACCCAGGCTCATTGTAAAATGACAATGTTGCTCTTTGCATGTTTTGCAACATTTTTAAAGTGAAATGTCCAGTGGCGCTAAAAGTGTGTTTAGTTTCATCTGAAACAGATGGATGTGAAACTGGCAAAAAAAATTTGCATTAGTTGTACATATCGCGGCAGTTCAGAATTGCAATGTCCAGAAAGTGTCACTAAAAGGTTAATGCTCTATTGCATTTGAAAATAATGTACTCCCTACACTAAATGCAATTGATAGTGTTATCAAAAGCAAATGTGAGATAAAAAAACACAATGCCATTTTAGCTTGCTTCTACAAGTCTTTGAGCTCTTTTATTAGGTGAGCTACCGAGCATGTTTACTATGTTAGAAAAGCCCTACATACTGTATGGTAGGGCTGTGCGATTTTGGGGAAAATATCAAATTGCGATTTTTTTGACAGATATTGCGATTGCGATTTGATTTGCGATTTTAAATTTGCAAAGTCAAGCTTCAGCTCAATATTGCCAATAATGTGCAGCACAGTATGGGTATCATTACCCTGCTGAAAAAAACAATAGAAACCATCACAGAAATTCTTATAGTTTCCATTAAACCATTACAAAATTCCTTTTTGTTTTGGGCATTATTCCAATAGGAATTTCTATTGTTCTATTGGTTGCCATCTGCCAGATTACATCCCACCAATAGAATCCATCAAATAGACACCATTATAGTTTACATTAAAACCAATACAATTCCCATTATAACCCTGAAATCCATTACATATTTTATTGTGTTTTGGGAGAGGTTCTATTGTTTGTTTTTTTCAGCAGGCAAGATTATAATGGTATAACTACTTTTACAGATATGCTCTGGAACGTAGTAATATCGCGTCCATATCGCAGGCTTTGCGATTAGGAAATCGCAACGTCTCAAATCGCGATTTCGATTCGATTTCGATTAATCGCACAGCCCTACTGTATGGAGCTAGTTATGTGATGCAAACGTCAAAATGTATTAGCTTACAAATCATGCACCTTGGCAAAAATGCGTTGAGGACACCACATGAAAATAAATCTTTATTAATCAATAATTTGTAATCATATTTGTAGGAAAAGGAATAAAAGCTGGCGTTTTACTGCTGCTAGTAGAATACATTTAGGCTGGAAACTGCAGTGAACTGTATGTATAGGTAAGTTTTTAGAGTTTTGCAAGAATGTAGGCAGAGGCACGTTTTTCCAACGAGACTATGTTGCAAATGCCATTGAAATTGTCCACAAGATGCACTCTCTATCTGTCAGTCTTTTTGCGGTTGTGTTTGATCTTAAGAAAGTTAGCAAAACGGCTAACATCTCCACAAGCACTTTTAAAGGGACAGTGCACACAAAAATGAAGATTCTGTCATCATTTACTCATTCATACAGGCTTGACACAACTTGAGGGTGAGTAAATGATGACAGAATTAGCATTTTTGCAAAACACATAACGGCATGCCTCGGTTTGTGTATGCGAGTGTGCAACTGCATCAACCAATCATGTCCAAACTGACATAAACAGGTGTAAACAAAGATTATTTAGTGTGTATGTGTGTGTGTTTAGAGCATTAGTTACACACTGAAATGACTCAGTGTTGTGAAACAGCATTTGACTCACATGAATTATCAAATACAACTGAAATTCTGTTTCATCACCCATAAAACCAGTTTGAAAAGCTCATGAAATCTGTGCCAAACTACACGTTCACACACGCACACAATTGATTGGGAATGTTGATTAAAGAGCAAAGATAAACACACACTTGCTACTCACGCTTCAGAGTCATTAGTATTCAGGTCTAACCATCTACTCCCCAGTGTATGTCTCAGCAATGGCTGCAGGTAACAGTTTTATGAAAGTGAAGGACGAGAGAGGTAGATAGGGAGGGAGGGAGGAAGGGAGGGAGGGAGATTGAAACGCTTGCCACTTTTTCTCCAGGAGAGTGAGAACAGATTAATCCTCTGATTTCAGCTGCCTGTATCGGCTCAATAGGGGAAATTACAGCTGGCACAAGGCTCCATTTTCATTAGAGTCCAGACTACATATATATTCAGGCTCTAATTGAGGCCAGGGCCCTCCTGCTCTGTAATCGGCCCTCTATAACTGTCTGTTTAGTGCTTTCTGCTCCTTTCCCTGTGTTTTAATGATTTCTGTGTGTAGCGGCCCATGGCTGTTAACGGATCACTTCCTGCTAGGCTTGTCTGTTCGTTCCAAACAAAGTTCGGTGGAATGGAGACGATTCATCACTTTTGGATTCGCCTTTGAGAGATTGAAAAAAGAAAAGAGAAGGAAAGAGAACGCAGATTGCTTGCACATCTTCCATATGTCAGATTTAATGAGTAATGTTTAGCGGAATGGGAGAGATGCTTGCTGGAAGAATTTTCAAAAGGCCTGTTTTTGTGCTTCCGAGACCATGCATGTATGTCAAAATGATTAGCTCTAGTTAAGCTAAAGATTCAACATACATAAAAAACACACGTCACATATACACACTGTACAGAAATAACAAGGAAGTGCTGAAAACCAACCGAAGCTGTAAACAGACGTCACAGGAACTCATGAAGAGAGTCTCCCAGACTCCCCAGTGCATTTCATTACAGCTTCAGTGTGTGTGTGTGTGTATTTGTCTTTGTAATTGTGTGTATCACAATTTGTCTTTGTAAAATGTGCATGTGTGTAGGTATGAATGCAGTGTTCATGGTTTAGGCTGCTGCTGCTGCTGAACTTGGAACTTGTGTTTGGAGCTTGGGGTTTTAAGAGGTTGGAGTAGGCCATACCACCAAATCTTCTTTGATTTTATATCAAATTACTGAATACACACTACTATTCAAAATTTTAAAGTTTTTGAAAGAAGTCTCTTATGTTCACCAAGGCTACATTTATTTGATCAGAAATATGGTAAAAAAAAGAGACCGAAAGAAAGAAAGAAATATTATTACAATTTCAAATAACTATTTTCTATTGTAATACATTTTAAAATCCTTCAGAAATCATACATGCTGATTTGGTGATAAAGAAACATTTATTCTTATTATCAATGTTGAAAAGCCATAATAAATTTGCTTCACATTGTATTATGTTATGCTACATTATGTTAAAAACAATATATTCAAAACACTGTAACTAATATCATAAAAAGGATAGTTTAGAATACATTACATAACTGATTTGCAAAAAGTTTATAATGTCTTTCATTCAGATGAAATCAGTTTCATTGAGCCAAGATAATTTAGTTGGATTAGGTTAAATTAATAATGTACTAGTAGTAGTTTTAACTCCACCTCATTAGGCTATTTATTTTTGTCCAACTTAATTTATCAAGCATTAGTATTAAAATATACTAGCAACAGCACACTATAGCATGCTAAATGTAATTGTGTTTTATTTACATATATGATAAAGCAAGAACAAACAGACTGGACATTGTCTAAAATTTACTCCCCCAAAACATACTGGCAACTAGAAACACACTGTCGAGTTTTAGATGTCCTCACAAAATATTCATGTAGTGGCAACACAAAATTATTAGGTAACTGTGGATTGAACATAATGAAATTAAGTTGTGAAATTAAGATGTAGCTTTAGTTCATTTTAATGAAGTAAACTGAACAAGAAGTAGGCTAAAACCACAGGGAACCCACAGGAGGGTTGTGGGAGATGTAGTTTTTAGGCTCAAGTGAAGTGAGAGCTGAGCTGAAACAGGAGGAAAGAGACAAGAACAGCAACGTCTGCAGAGGAAAAAAAGGAGAGGAGAGCTGTGTCATAAATTGTCTGTGGCCATAACAGATCCAATCTGGCCAAAGATGCAAACCCAACCCTCTACATTGCGAGTAAATCACTCGCATATGCGACTATACACCAGCCTGGGCACAGTAGGATGCAGTTTCACACACACGTGCGTGCAGATGGGAGGCTGAAGGATTGGTTGCCACGGAGATTCTGACACACTGGACCCCACTCCCTGCTGCCCTCAGCTTAGCCTTGACAAGGCAAAGAAAACGCTTGGAGGCGGGCAGGCTAATTTACCATCCCTTTCTCCCTTTTTTCTCCGTCTCTCTTTTTTACCTCCGCCTTTCCCGTTTCGTTCTCTCTTTCTCTCGCTCTCGCTGTGAGGTCTCATTATGAGTTAGAGGGTACTTGAGTAATTAATGTGGAATTCAAATGAGCTTATCAGGTCAAAAGCAGCTTTGCTCCTTTAGGATACTCTCCACTCATGAAAAACAGTTCTGACAAGCTTACAGTACAATACCACATTGTGAATACTGATGACAGCCCCAGATTCATTACAAAACAAAACTTACACACATTCTTTCTTCTTCTCAGGGAAAAGGGGATTAGCCAGCTTAACGTTATAGTGTAACAAAAATGCATTATTAACTGACATGGGCAGAGCAACAGCTGAAAATAACACTCAACAACTCTCACACAAGCCTCTGGGACAACTTCAGGTTCACCATTTTATCTGGTTTGTTCCTTTGAAAGATTTATGGTATGACAGCAGGGACGAGCAAAATTCGCTTTCAATTCATGAGCCGGAATTTGAATTGGCTACACTACACAGGATGCTGAAATGGAATGAATGGGAGAATTAACTGAATTGCCACTTACAAGCATTCAACACAGTAACAAAAAAGAGGAATTTTTATTAGTTCAACACAAGTCGCAACGAAGCATTAATGAATGCATATTTTGACTGATTAGGTGATTTATTCCCTAAACATTTTTTTTTTTTTTGTAGCGGACATTTATACTACTGTTCAAACGTTTGTTGTCAGTAAGATTTTATAAAAAAATTTAAACGTTCACTTATGTTCAAGGCAAAATTTTTTACAAGTAATATTATAAAATATTATTACAATATAAAATGCCAATACTGTGCCATTCAGAAATTATTCTAATATGCTGATTTGGTGCTCATGAATATTTCTTATTGTTATCAATGTTGAAAATGTTGTGCTGCCTTATTGGTTTGTGGGAACCATGATACATTTGTTTCAAAATTCTTTTAATTATATTTGAAATAAAAACAATCTTTTGTAACATTGTAAATGTCTTATAAATTACAGTCAATTTAGAAAAATTAGTTTCTTTGCTGAATAAAGTTACTAATTTCTTTAAAAAAATAATTTTTAAAAATCTTACTGATGCCACATTTGTAATGGTAGTGTATATATAAAGTATATTTATATATATTTGAAAAATATATTTTATTTTTAAATGTGAAACAAAAACGTGTCAATAATGTGACAATTAACACAATTAAGACATCAATTTTAAATGTTTCCATACAGCACCACAAAATGTCGACCACATTATTTTTACATAACTTTAAAATCTATGACATATATTTCCACCATAGACAATAAAATTATGTTAATTAATTTATATATTTGTGTATAGATTACATATTTGTAATATAATCTAATGCTTATGGAATGTTTTGCCAAAAACGACTTATGTATGAAAACATTTATGAGCAATTCATAATGGAAAATGGTCATTACAACTTACAACCTGCATTCTATTTGTTACCTCAATTCAAAAATTAATCTGAATTTCTCTAACCAAGTCTGAATGGTACACAACCCTGTATATGCCCACATAAGCCAGTGAAGGAGACAGCAGAGGAGATGGTCCACACAAGACCTCTATACTAACTGTTTATCACACTAACTCTTGACAAAAATATTGGTTCGTCCATTCTGTGGAAGCCGTACAGAAAATGCAACAGCTGCAAAAATAGGATATTTCATTACAGCATGAGCATGTGTGTAATAGAGGAAACTGGTGATGGGATGAGAGAGGAAGATGGGAGAAGTGAGGAAGGAAGAAAATGAGAGAATGATGGAGGGGGTGGGAGACCAACCCCCAAACCCTCTGCTGCATTTCATGTTTCATTGAGGCTATCTGTTTCACTGCATCATATGAAAAGCCGCCATACAACTTGATTTAATTCCAATCAGTTAGAGTGGCATCAGTGTGTGTATGTTGTGCTTTCCCAGGAAAACAAAATAAATTTCAGACACAACAGTCATCCACAGATCTCTATAAAATCTGTAAGTCAATATTTCTTACAGTCAGACACACACACACACACACACACACCCTCTTTCACCTACTTTATCTAATTGAGGACAAAATATTTATATTATTTTAATACGAAACTAACTGCAATCCCAACAAACCCTAAAATCTAGATAAAAATCCTAAAAATATATTTTTTAGAATAGTTAATTTATTTATAAATATTTATGAACTATTTTTTTAATAAGGACATAATAAGGATGTCCCAAGTGGGAATGTCAGATTTAGTTAATTTCTGAGAACAAATTTGTCCCCAAAGAATAATTAATTAAACACAAACACACACACACACACACACAGAGAGAGAGAAACGTTCCTCAAGGCAAACACACACACAGAGAGCACCATTCACACAAAAAAACACATCTGCAAAACAGGATGTGAGGAATTGTCCATCTTGGCATGGAATTTTGGGACTTGGATACTTTCTCTATTGACTGTATTGCGTTTTCTCATTTTAGCTCTCATTAACTGCTGGTGTCGTATCAGATGAGATCTGTTTACTCTAATCAGAGCTGAGGTTCAGCCCTATTACTCACCGAAATCAAATCAGCCTGTAAACACAGCAGTACAATACCTCATAGATGGCAGTGTGTTTAATTATGTTACTTTGTTTGTGAACGTACAGATGCTGTCTCAACTTTCATGCAGCCACATATGGCGTTGATTAATTAATCTCTCCCTCTCTCGTTCTCTGTAATTTCCTCATTCCTCCTGTGCTTAACACCTGTCGAGAGAATCTGAACCCTCATCTGACAACCTCAATACAAGATGGCACATGGACACGAATGGCACCCTCGCCGAGTGCGGGCAAAGTTGTGCAAGCGCGACAAACATACCGTGTTCACGTTTCCTGCAAGAAGCAGATTTTCTGGAGTATCTTTTCGAAGTCTGAGTGCAGAAATGCAGAATAAACAAAACTACAACAGATGTCCAGCGCAAGGAAAGACAGCCAGAATGGATCGTCTCTCTAATTTATCCATTTATCATGAAAATGATCAGTTCAGCGAAAAGCTCAGATGGAAGTTGTCAGTGGAGCACACGTTGCCTGAGGGGGTGCGGCCGTTTGGCTGGTTATTGAGAGTCATTAGAGTGTCTGAAACAGCAGGAGTTCCCCCCACCCTGCTCCACTCCCTACAAGAGATTCCTGTCATACTGAGACTGTGAGCCAGAGGAGTTTAAACAAATCTCCGTTAAGGTCCACATCTGGAATCAGGAGTAGTTCTGCATTTCATTTTCTCATCTCTATATAAGTATAAACTTGTTCTCGCTCTCTATTCTTTTTCTATACCACACACAAATCTCTCTATTTTCTCCATTTTTAGTAACTTTTAAACATTCATTGGATATATGATTTTCACTTGGCAATAAAAATCCCATAGACTTGGAGGTGGACTCTTTCCACCCAGTAACCTTGTAGCAAACTCATCACTCCAAACACCTTAGCAGCCACATAGAAACACTCTGGCAACCAGCCATGAAAGCATCTTAGATTTGCAGAAGCCAGAATCAAACCTTACTTTACCTTTAGGGCTCAACAGTATGATTTCTGGTTGGGTCAGTAGTTTAGATTTCAACTTGCCCTGCCAATGATTTCAATGCCCTAACAAAAAAAAAAATGTAATTTCTACTTTTATATTCATAATTTTAAACTGATCATATTAAATATTTTTTTCTATATTTATAATTTCATTTATATTACCGTTCAAAAGTGTTTAATGTTTATGAAAGAAGTCTTAAATTCACCAAGGCTGCGTTTATTTGATCAAAAATACAATAAAAAGAGTAATATTGTGAAATATTATTACATTGTAAAATATATCTACTTTAATATATTTTAAAATGTAATTTATTCCTGTGAATTTCCAGCAGCCATTACTCCAGTCTTCAGTCAGTGACTCGTGATCCTTTAGAAATCAATCAATATGTTGATTTTGCTCTTTTGAACAGTATTGTATATTTTATAATGGTTTGAAAAATCTTTATTATTACACATTTTTCACACATATAAATGTTGTTTTTCATCAAATGTTGAAAAATAAATGAAAATATAATAAAACATATAAATGAAAATTATACAGTTATTCTAAATGAACAGGAAACTCCAAGACAGCAATAAATTTAAAACTTATGATATAATATCATATTCAATCCATTCCCACTGATGCTAGCAAGTCATCCTATAACAAGTCATTCTTGCTACTTGAAAAAAATCTATATTTGCCAGTTAGAACATTTTAGATGACACGTTTAAACAGTCAACAAGCAGAATTCACAATAACAAAGTTTGGTCAGCTGAACCAAAACTCTATCACACTGGCTATGGGTGAGCAGCTCCTTATTGTTGAGTCGTGAAATGATTCCAGAAGCATTTTAGGTACGTGACAATAGCCACCCTCTATACTATAAACAGAGTTTGATCATTACTTGCTGATAATTATTTCATACTGGTAAAAAATGTATAGCCTGAATGCACTGTATGTCGCTTTGGATAAAAGCATCTGCTAAATGCATAAATTAATTAATTAATTTAATTTATAATATTTACAGTAAAGCCACAAATATCTTACAGATGGTTTGCTACACCTTAATTCAGTACGAGAGCCTGTACATCGCAAATAAATGCTTTTCCTCTCTCTTTCATAATTTGTCATACTCCAGGTACATTTAATGAGCTCACAGTAGTCTCTGATTACAAACGTCTCCTGCATGTTCAAACCTCAGCCGTGCACTGTAGAGAGAAAGTGTGTGTGTGTGTGTGTGTGTGATAACTTTATTTTTAATGGAGTCATGATTGAAGAAATATCAAGTGGAAAAAAAAAATCAATGACGATATTCCCTGAAAGATGTGAGGCGGAGTGGGAAAATGTCACAGGCGATGGCTAATGAAGGGAAATAAGTTAGATAAATTATTTAAAGGCTGTCATTAAAAAATGTCCAGAAAGAACAGAGGGTTGATACTAGAAAGGTCAGAGCGATGAAGGAGAGATTCATTAACCTCAGTCCACCTCAATACATGCAATTATCACTGCCACTGATCTCTCTCTCTCTTCCTCTCTCTCACTCTATAAGGTGTTATAGCAGAAAAAAGCAGCTTCAGATTGCTTCTCAAAGAGAAACCTCAACTACTAAAAGGACTTTATGTCCCGTCCTCTTCTCTTCTTCTTCAAACCAGAAACAAGCCAGCCTTGACCTTTCCACATAGGTCTAAGCTGGTCTCTTTAGCAGGGAGGTCCTCTATCTTAAGGTTCTCCATCAACACTGTTTGGTTTAAAAAGAAGAAAGGGAATGAGAGAGTCTTTTATTTGCCCTTCAACCTGCTCCTTCTCTCTTTCTTAACTCTCAGTGGTTAGTCTTGTATGCGTGTGAGAGTGTTTTATGTCTGGGTCAAATTGTAGAGGTTTGGGGAGGTGCTCCCAGCGCAGGAATGTTCTCTGGCATTCCTGCTCAGTCCAGGGATTTGGGCTCTAATTGCCAAGCCGTTCTGCTAATTCTTCATTTGTGGGTCAAGGGCCAGCTGTGGGACTGGGGGCATTGAGCTCCGGTCAGCTTTCACCAGGCCAGACGCACATTCTGAGGAAATTCTTGTTTTTATTATATTCTTTTTTTGCCCAGTCTCTTTTTTACTCTCTCTCTCTCTCGCGCGCAGAGAAAACAGGAAATGAAAGTGAAACACAGGATGGGTGGGCCATTGTACACATTCAAGTCAACAGTTTCTACTGTTTCTGTTAAAAAAGGGTCCAATTAAAAAAAAAAACAGAACAAATCAAAAAAAAATATTTCCATTTTTTGCCCTGGAAATCTTTCTTTCTCTCTTTCTTTCCCTCTCTCCATTCAATTTTATTGTAGTGTGTTTTATTGGTATAACAACATTTCTATTATGACAACTCTGAAGATTTTAGCATTGTAATGGAAATGACAATGTTAATATATTTGGTCTTGGTGTAATAGATCTGCAATGCTGCTGAAGTCGGATTTTGCTGTTGTTGTAGATTATTGCTGCTGCTGCTGCAAAGCAAGTACAGAAACTTGCTACTGCCAATACATACACCGATACAGTGCTGTGAGTATTTAAGACATACTGCTGCTGCAGAAAAATAGCATTTAAAATAACTCATAGCAGATCTAGACAGGTGGAACTGGGGAAGGTGGAGGGTTTCAGAGGAACTCTGAAAGCATGCTGCGAAATGCTCTAGTGAATGCTAACTAGCCATTTCAAAGTAAAGCAGTAAGCTCATTGGCTGCGTAAGCAATACGAACCAATCAGCCGAGTAGTTTAACGCTGTGAATATCATCAGTTTGTGTTAAGGACCCATCAGTCTGCGCCATCTAGAGTTTCATGACAGAACTTGGCATTTGTGCATTTCTATTTCTATGTCAAAGCAACAAAAGTACAATCAAAAACAAAAAAAAACAAAACAAAAACACAACACAAAAAAATAAATACTGAAGACCAAAAAAAAAAAAAACACACAATGTGTTAGCCTGGCTTTAATTTAGCAACAGAGATACAGACACGGCAGATATCTCAATCTCTACTTCCTGTATGCAAGGAAGATTAATATTCAACCACAAGCCTAATTTGTCTAATATCTCTGCTTTTATGCCATGTCAGAACACTTGAATCAAACCACACTGCTGTGTGACAGATGAAGGATCCATGCTGATATCAAATGAGATCTTTCACAGCTCTACCAGAGGCCTGGTCATCAAAGCACACTCTGAGACACATGCACCAGCCTTCCGAAGACTGTCCTTATCATACAGATTAAACGCTTGTATATGTATTTAGGTCAGATTCCTATGGGAGGGCACAAAGGTGAGAGATTAATTGGCTGTAATCTGTGTGATTGAGGATACAAGATGAGAACAAGAACACTAGAGTGAAGCAGTGCTTTAGAACAATAAACGTATCTAGTACAATCTGCTCCGGAAATAAAATAAAATAAAATAAAAATAGGTTTTGAGATAATGTGCAATGTGCAGAGATAAATGGAGGAGGGGGAAAATCATTCACGGAAGGAAGCAATCCCAGAATGCATTGTGATGAGCTCAATGAAAAAACAAAACAACAACAACAACAACAAAAACCTGATGACGGTGATAGAAATGTCAACTATAAATGTATATAAAAACATTTTTAAAAATATAATAAAATGTTAATTTATAAATAAATAAATAGGTTTTGCAACAGAGATAATGTGTATTGTAAAAAGTGCTATAGAGATACATTGGGAAAAAAACAAATAAACAATATGCACAAATGTAGTGATGTTGTAAGAGATGTACTGTACATACAATATTTTATATACGACTTTATATTTTATATAAGATTATTGCAATACAACAGACTAAAGCAAAAGATATGAATAACCACCTTTAATCAAATGTTTCTGTAAAGCAAAATACTGAATATACAAGGTGTAAACAGCGATCTGTCTCGACTGTCCATTTGCGATGGGATTTTAATAGCAGGTGTGAACAGGGCCTATCTACTCCAGTCACTATTAGAGAGTCAAGCTCAGCTCTCAGCAAGGGTCGTGCTTTCAGCAGGTCTGGCAAGGGATCGGCAGTCTATTAAACCAAACTCTGCTCAACTCAGAAACAGAATCCACGGCAAGAAGTAGTCCCTTACAGAGTATAGACGGAAAACTCACAAATCTAATCTAGAGACCTCAACCCTGTGGATGAGATGCTATTTGCATTGAAATATAACCATCTTCAGCTGCTTGGTGTCAGGGGTGTGTGTGTGTGTGTGTGTGTGTGTGTGTCTGGGCCTCAGGTGGTAGTGAATGAGGAAGCATTCGACTGGAGGGCTAATACTGAATTAAGGATACACACAGGTGCTGTAGAGTGGAAATGGAGTCTGGATAGTAGCCGCACAGATTTAAAAGCTTTGTCACACGAGACGCAGTGTGTGTGTGGTTTGTGCAATTGTGTACATATGATAGTACAGGCACAGATGCCGTTGTCAGTGGTGACCAATGAGTTTACTAGCCTAGCACAGGAACAGCAGGCATCTATCATGAAGTACACTCTTAAAAATAAAGGTGTTTCAAAAGGTTCTTCAAGCGATGCCATAGAAGAACCATTTTTGGTTCCACAAAGAACCATTCAGTCAAAGGTTCTTTAAAGAACCATCTCTTTCTTACCTTTTTGTAATCTGAAGAACCTTCTTTCGCCACAAAGAACCTTTTGTGAAACAGAAAGGTTCTTCAGATGTTAAAGGTTCTTTATGGAACCATTTAGACAAAAAGGTTCTTCTATGGCATCGTGAAGCACCTTTATTTTTAAGAGTGTATATGTGTTTCTGTCTGGTTGTGTGTGTTACTGTATATATATGTGTGTGTGCAATTCTCTAGTGTGCTCAGGAACATGCTGCATCATTAGACTCAACATCTTTAGTAAAGACACTATGGGAATGTGCCCTACACCCTTGCTTTTCAAGTAACTAATCAAATAGAGTTTTGTTTGTTTGATAACTTTGATGCACTAAAATTAAATCTAGTTGCAGTACTGTTCAAAAGTTGGAGGTCAATAAAATTTATATTATTCAGCAAGGTTGCACTAAAAAGATCAAAAGTGACAGTAAATTGAGAGTAAAGACATTTATAATAATACAAAGATTTCGATTTCACATAAATGCTGTTCTTTTGAACTTTCTATTCATCAAATCCTGGAACATCCTGTAAAAATGCATTACAGTTTCCACAAAAATTATTAAGCAGCACAACTGTTTTCAACACTTACAATGATAATAAATGTTTCTTGAGCACCAAATCATCATATTAGAATGATTTCTGAAGGATCATCTGACACTGAAGACTGGAGTAATGATGCTGAAAATTCAGCTTTGCCATCATAGGAATAAATCCCATTTTAAATTATATTAAAATAGAAAACAGTTATTTTAATTTGTAATAATATTTGTGCTATTACTGTTTTTACTGTATTTTGAGCAAATAAATGTAGTCATGGTGAGAAGAAAATTTTTTATATTTTTGACTTCTTTCAAAAATATAAAAAATCCTACCGACCCCAAACTTTTGAACAGTAGAGTAAATCAAAGAGTGTATGCACACAAGCATACTGAGTTGGTTCAGGTGTGGAACATTTGCCCTAGAACAGATGGTTTTACTTCTTACCACATATGGAGGCAGGTCTGGTCAGGTGTCAGTGCTCTCTCTCTCTCTTTCTCAGTAAGAGTGTGATGGCGTGATTAGCTGCTCTTGGGTCACATGATTTTTTACTCTGTCTGCATCAGCAGGTACATAAACTGCTGCCATCCCATCACTCCCTCACTCATGGATTGATTTGTCACACACATACACACACAGTTGTTTTTGTAATATCGAGGGGGCTTTCTATTGATAATATGGTGTGTGTGTGTGTGAATTAGAATACATTTTTAGTCTAAATTATAACAATTCTAAAAAAAAAAAAATATGCATTACAAAATGTATAAAAGTTATAAAATGAAATATATTTAAATATTAATATAACATTAAATATTAATAATAAATGTAATAAAATAAATGATTAAACATTTTTAAAATACATACGATTAAATTACATTATAACAAAACATAGTTATTATTAAATAGTAAAAATACCAGAAGCCATGGTTTCTGTCTCTCAAAAAAAAGAAGAATATAGAGATAAATAAGCCTTTATATAATAGTAGTGCATGCCTCTGTGGCTTCCAGGTCCAAGCTGAAAATGCAGATGGACTCCATTTAAAATACTGCCCATTCATATAGATCATGAAAGCACTAACTTCTTCATCATATTTGAGTCTGCATGGAAGCAAATTCAGAAGTCATACGTATGCACCCCTTAGATGGAACACTGCACGCACACACACATCTGTGAGAATATCAGATGAAGACATAAGCAGTAGTGTTCTGAATCAGCAGTGTTCTGAATCAGGAAGCCCAGCTCAAAAGTAGCCTTAAAGAAGAGCTGCATTAACATGAAAACTTTAGGATTAAAGCACAACAGATGCTGGCAGATCACTGTTTCTACTGATTCTTAAAGACTAGAGAGATCAATAGAGAGAAAGAGAAAGCATATGAGCCCATCGGTCATTTTTGAAAGACCACAGCATTCAAGTCTGTGTTTGAATGTCTAATACAGAGAATGGATAATACAGAGAATGTTTAATGCATGCACACACACACGTTTACTTAGCTATCTAAATGGGGACATTCCATAGGCGTAATGGTTTTATACTGTACAAACTGTATTTTCTATCGCCCTACACCTAAACCTACCCCTTACAGGAAACTTTCTGCATTTTTACAATTTAAAAAAAAACTTTGTTTACTTTATTTTTATACCAGTTTTACAAATGAGGACGTCCCCAAAGGGAGGTTTTTGGAGGATTTTGTCAGGTTTAGCTCACTTTTGGGTACAAATTTGTCCCCAAAATATGGTTAAGTAGGTACACACACACACACCTTCTCCTTGTAATACCTATGTCATACCCTTGTCATTATACAAATGTATGTCCTCAGTTGTCACAAAAACGCGCACACACACACACACACACACACACACACACATATACTGGTTTCCATTTTTTGTGGGGACACTCAATAGACGTAATGGTTTTTATACTGTACTGTGGGGTATTTTCTATCCCCTGACCCTACCCTACCCCTGCCGTTAAGCCTACCCCTCAGAAAAGTTTCTGCTATTTTAGATTTTCAAAACACTTCATTCTATATGGTTTATAAGCTTGTTTCCTCATGGGGACCAAACATAAAATGTCCCCACAAGGACAAAATTTACTGGTATTACTATCCTTGTGGGGACATTTGGTCCTCATAATGTAGGGAACATGTGACACACAATCACACACACACACACAAACACTCAATCTTGTAACTAATTGCCCTGGTCCAGATATAATGTCTGTCAGATCAATGGACAACTGAGAGCCCTTAAATTCAACACTCAAGGAAAATTCTAGAATACTAGAATATTTCTAGATTAATATAGACTAGATTAATTTAAGTTAGTTCTACGTCTTCTGCATACTAACACAACCTGGTGAAAATGGGTAGCACACACATACTTATTGAAGTCACAAAACAGCTTAGCTACTCCTGCTTTGTGTGTGAGAAAGTGGCAAAAACACTGATTTTCAGTAGGGTCTGCAAACACAATTTCACTAGCTAGTGACAGGAAAATGAGAACAAGGCCAGGCAAAACAGAAAAAGAACACAATGAAAATGACACCAAAAGTGCGCATAATTGTTACATTCATAATATGGCCAATATTAAAATTACTATTTTTCTAAATAAATTAAAAATAAATGTCTAGCTTATTAATTTTAGAGGCTAAAAGTGAATTTAAGCATCACAATATTATATTGTAAAGTGTGAAAAATGAATTTTCATTCTGAGATTTGATAAAGACTACATGTAACAGTGTTATTAAATCATTAGTGTCACGAATCCGGTCCGTGGACTTCCATTCGATCGCCACCAGAGGTCACTCGTCCATCATATTGACTCTCTCACTACACTGACTGTTGCACGTCACCACGGACTACATTTCCCATGCACCATTTCACTAATCACACGCTCACCTGAGACCAATTACACACACTACATAACACCCACTCAGTTCCTGCTCCGATCGCCGAGTATTGTTCTGCGTTTAGCACTCCCCAAGTGTTAGCTGCTTTAGAGCCATTCCATGTTTTTGTTTAGTCTCTAGTTTTGTTTAGCATTTATCTCTCCTCTAGTGATAGCTACATTACTGAGCCATTCCTTTTCCCATTTTTTAGTTTTAGTCTTAGTCTAGTCTTTCCGTGTTGCCTTGTTGTCTGTTTCCTGACCTTCTGCCTGTGTTTATTGGATTACCCCTCTTATCCTGTTCTGAACCAGCCATGGGGGTTGATAGTGAACTGTCTGTCACAGCCCAAAAACCTGCCTTTGAACCCTTAACCCTGCCTGTCATGAGCCCAGAGACTATTAATGCACCCCATGTCTTTCCCGTCAACCCTGTCACTGCCATAGAGACCATCCAAGAACTACCAGCCAGTCCAGTTTCACTTGTCTCTGTCAAGGAATCTAAAGCTGTCAGTCTGTCTAAATGCTTCTGTTGAGTCTGTTTTTAAACCTTCCGTCTGTTCAGTTTCAGTCAATGAGCCTGCTAATGAACTTTTTGTGTTCCCTGCCTTGGCCCTTGAGGCCATAAATGCTCTGTCTGTCTCGTGTGTCTCAGTTTTCCCTAGATCCCAGTCTCTGCCAGGGGTATCTACTCCAGCCTGGAGGTCTTCTGCTCTGTCATCCGCACGCCTCTCGTCTCGTCAGCCCCGTTACAATTAGTGTTTTAAAGATTAACTTTAAATGAGGTTAAGTTAACTTTTAGATGACAGCAAAGGCAATCTAAATGTAAAAACAGAGAAAACGTGCATGAACAATTTAATATCCAGTTTCAGTCAATATATATATCCAATATGATACAATACATTTAAGAAATTTCTAATATGGTACCGATATATTATATATGCCTTTTTAAAATATACATTTACCATAGCTACCATATGCCAAAAATACACACTCAAGGTTACCACGACCTCTAGTGTGACCTCCAGTGAACCTTTGCTTTCCTATAAAACACTCTCTATGAAGGCTTCCATGGACAGTGTCTTACAAAAGAAAAATAAATAAATAAAAGAAAACAATTAAACTCAGAAGCCAGAGACTAAAAAAATAGAGAGAGAGAAATAAAGGTAGAAATACAGGTGCACAAGGTCAAGTGTGTGTATGTGGGCAATAGACAGATGTATGGAGAGACAGGCAGGTGGGAGGATGATTTAGGGTATTCATGAGTCTGGGCCGTTATCGGTTGACCTTTAAATTGGAGCCGCTGCTCGGCCGGAAACCCGGGGGGCCCGTCTCAGATTTGACTGGCTTGGAGCCCCCAGCCATTGCCTTGCCTTGTCTTACTATGCATATATATAAATAAAATTTACATATACTGTAGAATATATAAATTGACTGGCTGTGTTAAAGCAGTAATCATTAAGGGCTATGAAGCATGCTGAGACGGGTCAGGTGGGCACAGTGAAAGCCGTACGCATGAGGGTGGGCTTGGCAGAGATGTTCTCTTCTCTCAGGGGGCAGCAGTGGCTGAGATGATGGATTCATCACTGCTGTAAGAATCCTGCAGGAGGCTAGATTGGCTTAAATCCCCCATGAGAGGAAGACACGTGACGTAGACAGGAAAATGACGAGCCCATAGGGAGCGGGGTATGAAACTTATATTGCATTGCATTGTGTTTGTGCACGTGTGTTCTTATGAATATACTTTTTACAGGAGAAGAGGGTCTCGTATCGGCAGTGATAAACCAAAATTTATTAAGAAGTCTCTCAAAAACATGGACTAGCACTAGATACTAGAAATATGAGCAGACATATCTCTAGTGTATATGAGCAGATAGATATCTAGTGTACAAGTATAGGCATACACACACAATCAAGCTGTTGTGAGGAACAACCAGGGACAGCTAAGTTCCTCTACAGTTTAGCCCAGGGTTTTTCAAACTGGGGTATGGGGACCTCCGGGGTTCCACAGTAAAGTAATATAATATAAACATGCTTTCATGCTGTGAGAATCAAATATTTCAGATATAATCAAATATTTTTTTTTTAATCGACAGTCATTGATTTAGTGTCAATGCAAAAAAAGGTAAATATTTTCCAGAGAATACTTAACAAATATTTCTAAGATTTGTTTCACAGTACGAATGGCTCTTGATACATGAAAATATATGGCCTTTATAATTTAGGAGAGAGGTCCCCTGCAATGGGACCATTTGTGGCATTAAAAATGGCACCCTGGTCTAGCCATATAAATATCAACCCCAGGACCTGTAATTTTAAGTGATGTTCCAGGTCCTATTTATTACCAATAATTCACTTTTGACTTCTGTGTTAATTTATTAAATATTTTGGCTAATTTACATACACGATTAGCTTTTAATAAAAGTGTTACACTCTCTGTTCCATTAAACACATTTACCATGCTTAAATCCAGTTGTAAATCCCCCAAAAGTCCACAGATTATGTCTAGGCCTGCTAATCACTTATGAACATGTGAATCTATGTGCATATAGAATGAGTATTTGCATTATATAAGGTCCACATTGCCTTGAGTCACTGTTGCCCTCCAGAGCCAGTTTCACAGCGGGAGGCGGTCGCTAAGTGGAGGTACAAAGTACTACTGGCAACGTGTGATAAGACACACCTGAGGCTAATACCACCTCCATGCACACACAAGGAACAACATAACCAGATCGCCATCAAGAAAATATATCACCCCCACCGCATCTCGGAAACTACCACCTCACGAGCACAAATATTATTTTTAGTTCTAACAAAAACCTCTCGGAGTTGCATCATTGCCACCACACTATATATGTTTCTGTGTGTGTTTGTGCTTATAAGACTCGTCGGCATTCCCAGCAGGAAGATTCATAGAACCAAAAGAAGTGTATCACAGCAGGTCTGGTGCAGATTAATGTGGAAAGCAGACTAACAGCACAAAGATAATGCAGGCCAATAAAAAAGACGCACACATGCACACAGAGAACAGGAGTGAAGCAGAGGCTAACGGCAGAACAGCTCGGGGTCGTTAAGCATCATTAGCGGGACATTTGTTCACACACATTTGTCAGGAAGCGTCCTGCTAAGCAGGGAGTGTGTTCTCCTCAAGGAGTGTGTACTGGACAGAGGCAAGCAGGCAGGAAATGAAGTTACTGCCGTATGTGTGTGTGTAATCTACTGCATGATGGAGCAGATCTGCCCCTCGTAAGAGATGTCACCATGTTTGATTAACAACAGGAATCAACCCAGCCGGAAAACAACAGAAGCATGTAAACTGCATCTGTGATTCGCATACATTTACAGTTCTAGCATATTCAGTAGTTTCAAGTTCAGCAGCACACACACAAGCGGAAATGCTGCACTGCTACAATCAGGAGTTTAACCAAGTTTACATGAAGCTCAAGTGACCACAAAAGCCTTAGAAAACCATGGAAAGTGAAAAAAAAGCAAGATGTCAGTGCTACGTATTGATTAAAAGGGTTAAACTTCCAGACTCTTAATGATTTAAACAGAGTGGAATAACATTTGGAAAATGCACACAGAGACAGTTAACTACTCCAGGGTCAAGGAGTTCAGCCTAGAACAAATTTACCACTAATGTTATTTTTAAATGAATAGGCTAGTCTACCCAAAAATTGCAAGGTTCATGTAGCTCTGAAGGCCAAGATCGGAGGTTTGATTTCTAGGGAATGCAAACTGACAAAATGTATCCTTTAAATATACTGTAAGCTGCTTTGGACAAAAGCATCTACTAATTTCCATAAAAATCCTACTGGATAAAATAATAAATAAATACATAAATTAAATTAAATTAAATATTGATTTTGTTTTATGTTTTTTTTTTTACATATTGAAAAATGAAAGAAGTCTCTTATGCTCACCAAGTTTGCATTTATTTGTTTAAAAAATACAGTAAAACAGTAATATGAGGAAATATTACTACAGTTTACTTTTAATATCTTTAAAAATGTTGTTTATTCCTGTGATGGCAAGGCTAAATTTTCAGCAGCCATTACTCCAGTGTCACATGATTCTTCAGGAATCATTCTAATATGCTCAAGAAATATTTCTTATTATTTTAAAGTTAAGTTTAACACATTCCAGCTGAATACAAATATTAATATTAACAAATATTAAAGAAAGAAACAAACCTTACTGAATATAAGACAGTATATACAATTTTTAACAGCACTGGAATTACTTTACTTGTTGGCAATGAAAAGAAAATATACACACAAACTGGCCAAATTACACACAACTGTACTCTTGCTTGTGTCATATTGCTTAGATGCATGCTGGACAAATGTAACTTTCAAAATTCAAGATCTGAAAAGCACAGAAAGGAGGACAACACACATACTTAGACACACAACACCACAGTGCCAACAGCTGCATCCTGGGGAACAAAAGACCACTGTGTAGGCACAATTTCCCGCTGACCACACTACCACAAGGCACGAAAACACACATACAAACAAACATTTTCACATTGTAAAGAGGCCCATGACTTGCTGTGAGAGTGATCCATTTCAGCACATCCAGAATATTCGCAACCACCAAATCCCCCCAGAGGAATCCAATGGAGAAATCGGATCACTTTTAGCCCAACTTCAATTAACCGCAAGTCTCCAAACATCTCTCTCCCTCTCTCTCTCTCTCTCTCACTACTTAACTACACCACATTTTAAAACTGCAGACTAAAATAACAACTGCTCATTTCTCAAATTCACAAGATGCACATTGTCTGGTAGTGCCTTATAGCCAAAGAAAACCAATCTAACCAGTCCTGATCTTGGCTTGTAAACCAGGCATTAAACACTTAAGAGACTTTATCTACCGCTAATTCACAGAGGAGATTAGCATGGATCCTAGAGCTAATGAGAGAAGCTTTCTCTGTTCCTCCAGTGCTCATTCTTTTGCTCAAACAAAACATTAGCAGATAATGTAACGGAATTAAGAAGACAAAAGATTCAAATTGAATATTGATCAGAAGAGTGAGGTGGCAGCATTTTGGCTGGTTAAGCCTGTGATGAGGTGATTGATCCACAATGCTTGTCCTCACGTCTTAAGATGTCTGGCAGGCCTATAGTCTGCCTGACAAAGACGGTGAATGGAAGCGTGAAGCGGTCCGACACCAGGACACAATGAATACAGAACGCTCACATCAGTCCTCAGGACCATGTTTAAAATGATGACAGACATCATATGACAAAGAGACACAAATATAACTACACAATCAATGGAAATTCAGGCGCCAGATGATGTAGATTCTTGTATTGGCATGTAGAAAACTGGCATAAATGTTCAGTAATGACGTAGAATGTTTAAATAAGAGGGACTCAGAACAGTGCCGATGCCTGCTGATCTGAGACCAGCTTTAAAGATCAGAGCTGAAGGCTTGGATCCTGAAAGACAAGCACTGATCTCCAGCAAGACAAGGGCCGCAGGGATCAATGCAAAATCAATGTTAATTGTCAGTGTTTTTCTATGTGGCCGGATCAGAGATACAAAAAAAATGTTAAACGTAAAACCAAGCAGCAGAAAAAGCAACGAATGTAGTCTTAAAAACATACTAAAAAATTTATAAAGTAAATTAAAGTCACTCACTTTTATCAAATTGCTGTTTTATAAAAACAATAAGCCACTTTTCCAAGGCACTCCTCTGCATATTGTGCATAAAATCATCCCTTGGAGAAACAAAATATGTGTGTTTTTTACACACAGCCTTGAGAGATTCGCTGATTAAAAATATATATGCAGTATATATTTCACAAAAATGATCTCAAAAGCTAAAAAACAAACTTTTATAAAAGCCTAAAGCAGTTACAGATATGTATGAGTTGCTTACTGTTCATGTTCTTGAAGATGTTCAGGATGGGGAGGATCTGTCTGTAGTACGGGACCAGCGCCTCACCCACCATATCTGCTGACACAACCAGGTGCTGCAGAACCTTCAGCGTGGTGCAGATGACCTGCCTGCTCCTCGTGTTGAGAGCATCTGTAGATAAACACAGAGAGATGAAGAGAACAAGAAAGAAGGTCCAAAAACACTTTGAGGTCAGGAATATTTTGACAATGTGTGAAAAAAAAATCTGCAAAATGTGATATTTCAATTTTTTTCCCATTTTACAACCCTTATTGGGGTGTTATATTTGCTTTTTTTTTCTCAGTCCAAAAGTTGAAGAACACTTCCTTCACAGGCTCTGTATGCAGTGAGGAAGGCATCAATTCAATTCTACAAAAAAGCCTTCATCTGCAGCCTGCATGATATCCCATAATTCTGTGGTTCAGTGGTGTTCACTGGAAAGAATGACAGAGCGGTTGAAAGAAGTAATTTAATTTATTAATATCCATTTTTCCATATGATTTAAGCTCTACTGAGAAATAAGCTTTTGTAGTCATTAAATATATATTTGGTTATCTCTTGAATTATCTCACTTGAATTTGTTTGAGATCATTTATGTTATGATGCATCTAAAGCCTGCCTGAACAAGGCATTTAGGAGGTACCTTCAAATAAAAACAAAGGGATAGTTCATCGAAAAATTAAAATCATTTACACACACACACACTTTTGTGTTTTGAGTGGCAGGTGTGCTGTACTTTACCAATCACCTCCATTCACTTCCTGCTCTCCTATATCTGTATAACACACTATGAAATTCTAATTACTAAACAAACACGGCAAACTGTTTTCCAGCGGTGTGACATTTGCACCGAAGGAGTGTTCAATAATTCATGGTGTGTGACACGTCTGGAGGAGTGAAGATCTGTTTCTAAATCTCTCTAAATAAAGGAACCATTAATTCCTCCCTCATATTAGGCTCTAAAAATGAATGACCTCACATTCCTTCCTTCTCTAAATACCACAGGAGCACGACATTTAGACACTTCAGTAATTGCGTTATTTTAACTCCTGATACAAACATATCTGCAGTCGTTCCAGTGAGAGGGGGAAAAAGTGTTCTCATCTATCTATCTATCTATCTATCTATCTTGCAATCAAGAAGGAGGATTGTTCTCTGAGATTGTAATCATCCCAGAGGCGCTCATTTATTCTTCATTCTGGGCTTTGATTTGACTAGTGCAGAACATCGACCTTCTGTTTTTTTTTGTCTTCTCGTGTGACCTTTGCTGTATGTGTAAGGTCAGTTGTTGTTGTTTTTTTCAATTAGCTTCATCCATTCCTTCATTAATCCATAATTTTCTAATGTATCCTAAATTTTCTCAGTCTGCATTAAAGAAGCTTATTTTGTCAGTGAGATGTGCCGTGCATTTATTAAGTAGTAAATTTTTTTGAACAGTAAGACAAGCAAAAATTAACCAAAAAAATTTGCATTGCAAAAAAAACCAAAAAACATTCAGAATAACAAATGCTTTAAACTTCTATATTACATAAACATAAAAGGGGCCTTTTTGCTTTGCTGTAAAAACATTTTTGTATTTTTTAAACAAAAAATGAATAACAAAAATTATATTCTAGAATTTAAACAGCATCATAACAACTCCAGGCAAAAAATAAAGCACTGATTCCCAATATTGCTTTCATCACACTGGATTCTCCTTCAAATTGTCGAGTCCCTCACATGCCTTTGGCCAAACTCCAGCTGTGATATGCATTTTCAGCATTACCACTTTTCCATAAGCCAGATTTATGTAGCGTGACTGCTTTAAAGTTTTGGAAGGTAGCCTCTCGGAGGCCTCCCTTACTATACTGTAATAAATTTAATGCCATTTTTATTTTATCTTTTGCAAGCTTTGGAATGCTTCTTCTATTCTTCCTCCAAGCTTTCAGATGAAGTGCATGCTCTGTACCAAGGACAGACTGACCCCCATTGAATGATTTTGTGACTTACAAAAAAAAAAAAAAAAGAATTAGTTACTTTGGACAGTAATTAGTATCTTGCACAGGAAGAGCTCTAGGGAGCAGGTCTCATCTTAATGACACTCACTCTTGATGGGTATGATGAGCTGTGGAATAACAGGCAGGATCTTACTGCCACCATGCTCCAGCATGTCATGGATGCCCTGTCGAGCGAAGAACTCATAGGGGTGAACTGTCTCGCACAGTCCGTCAAAAAACAGGGGGAGGTAGTGATGGTAGTCCAGTTTTTCAATCTCCACCTGTTTAAAAAACACAATCATGCAGGGTCAGTGTTATTCTAAGTGTGTCTGTTCACTATGAAATGTAGGAGCTGCTTAAATGAGTGGAAGGCCAAAGAGTTTGTGTGTTTTTTAAATAACCCCTCTTTGCGTCTGTGCTTATATTAGTCTCAACAAATACTCACAAGCTCCAAGCCACATAAAGAGCAGCCCCTGTTTTAGTGCCCCTTAGCATGCCGGCACACATTCTGGAGGGGAGACTCGGGGGGCAGCTGTTCAGGGGCTTTAGAACACTCAAACATGTGACTTCCTGTTGGATCACACGTTCACACCTGTTCTGCTTTGGTTATGAGCATGGAAACAGACGTGAATAGACAAGGCCTTTTTCCTTTCCTTGAGAATTTGACATGGTCATACATACTACTGTTTCATTCTTTTCTTCTTTCAGTCGCAAGTCTGTCAGTAGTAGGGTTGGGTACAGAAACCCGGTACCAATATGGCACCGGTACCTATGTAACCGGTATGTATTAGAACCGAATCAGAACGCAGATTTCGGTGCCATGCCTGAGCGATCGATTGAAATACTTGTCCTCTGGTTCTCCGAAACGGACGTAAGAATCATCATCATTGGCACCACAGATACAGTATGTGTGGGTGGGTCTTGTGCCAGCACAGACACTCATTACAGCCACATGTGCTGAGCCACCTTTACAAAACTCACACCCCTGCAGAGAAATCAGCATCACTTGATTTTTTTTTCATACAGACAACAGAATATGTGTAGATTATTAAGCCACAAATGCAAAGTTGTACCTTAACCATTTCATTATTTTTATTATTATTTAATTAAACATTTGTGTACACTACCTTTCAAAAGTTTGGCGTAAAATTTTACGCTACGGTTGAACCCTTGACGTCACATGGATTATTTTACCGATCTCCTTGCTACGTTTCTGGACGTTGATCGTGGTAGTACCCTTGCTGTCCATGGGAGGGTCAGAGAGCTGTCAGAATGCATTAAAAATATCTTAATTTGTGTTCCGAAGATGAACGGAGGTCTTACGGGTTTGGAACGACATGAGGGTGAGTAATTAATGACAGAATTTTCATTTTTGGGTGAACCTTCCCTTTAACTGTCATGATGAACTAATCCTTCAAATACTGAACTGTGCTCGCTCCTGGTGTGTGAGCGCGTGTTCTTTAAAAGGATTTTGATAGCTCTCACGTCTGTCAAACTATTTGTGTAACATATTGATTTAGAGCTGCCAGAGATGTTAAAGGAAAGACGAATGATTTGTCACCAGTGCAAAAACAAACAAATATGAAGAGCGTCACACATGCTGCATCTGTGACATACATAAACCACAGAATGAAAATTAACGGCTCAAGAGACACCATTGTGCACCATTGGTAAGGTTTTTTGAAGTAAATAAAACAAAGATTATTGGAGGATGGTTTACAATAAAATATTATTTCAGTCGTCATACTTCAAAATGTATTGTTTAATTCAATGTTACTTGCAGTTTCTTTGTAATTATTTGTGAAATTTACTAGCAATTTCTGAGTGAAAATTGTTTCAAAGTAAATCCCACACCAATTTTTGTTTTTTAGCACGTGTTTCTAATGCAATATGAGATTTATTTCTGACTCTTACAAGAATCGAAACCCATCCTTGACGCTGTTGCCTCGCCTCTGGCTTGCTTAGTTGGGGACACTTAATTTCCAGCGATATCGTCGACTTGATTGCACAGACACTTTAAACTGAACTGAGCTGGATGATGACATCACTGAATTCAATGATGAACTGCCTTTAACTGAAAATTGAGTGTTAACTATTATCATTTTGCATTATTGACACAGTATTTTCCTAATTAATGCTGTACAGTTGCTTTGACACAATCTGTATTGGTAAAAGCGCTATATAAATATAGGTGACTTGACTTGACTTGACTATTATTTACACATTATTTAATTTGCTGTCTATTCAAAAGACATGAGTGAAATGTTAAGTGGGATTTGAGAGAAGTGAATCTGATCATAAGGGGTCAGTGAGAAAGAGACCAGGGTCATCCCATATCGGTCGCTATGACGACAGCAAAGTTTTCAGTGGCAAATAAGTGAGCACTGAAACTACAGGAGCAGGGAAAAAGGCAAATATGGGAGTCAGTGAAACATGAAAAGTGCTGGTCTCGCTGAAAGAGTTTCTGTTGAATGGATACAATTATGATCCTTTTGGAAGCCATTAAAACTGTAACTGCCCATGAGCAGAGCTGTTGAAAGCTCTTAATGCCTGACAGATTGGGCAGAAAGACAGGCAGGTGCGGTTTGAGCTTGTATGGCTGCAGTGGAACGGATGAGGCAGAGCCGAAACTAACTGTCGGCACTCCAGATATGCTCTGGCATTGAGGTGAGACCTAAGGCTTGATGTGAGCACCAGCAGCACATTTCTCCCAGCGTGCCGAGCACAAAGACACCTGTAGGGGAAATGGCCAACCCGTGGTGTCTATCAGGAAGATGAACGACCAAACTGGCCACTTGATTTTATACCATCACTAGAAGAGGAAGAGGTACTCACTGTAGACAGGACACTCAAAGGACTTTCTGAGTGCCCCTTGCCACGGGGGACATGTGAGATGGTACAAAACGCAATACAGACATGCTCTCAACAAATACTACACAAATTTCAAGTTGGACAGTCAGCCTGACACACATTATGACAGTTTGAAATTTGCTCTCCATATGCAAGAGGAGGTACATGTTCAAAGCAATGTCCTGGCTATGAGAGTGTGACCTGTGCAAGTGAAAAATGCCATTGCATTTCAGGGAACTACAGAGGGAGGAAAATAATCTGACATCCTCTCTTTCCCAGACTGTTGCTGTAAGATAGAGGAGTGGTTTTTCTGTCATGAGAGGAAGAGGTAGTATACATTTTCAGGCTCAGGAAATCATTCTGTTCCTCTTCAGGAACTCGAGCTGCGTCGAAAACGCTAGGGGAACGCCTTCTGCGACCCACGCTCTGAATCACATGTGAAATCAGTCCAATAGCTGAACGGGACGTCACGGCGGATGACGTCATGACCAGGAAGCTATAAAAGCACGTGCGGCAGAGCCAGCGTCAGCTTTCTGTCATTCAGCGAAGCGCTCTGTGTGTGTCAGTCATATTTATTGTTGTCTGTCTATTGTGAGAAAGTCTAATAAGCAGCTATGTCTAAGGCTCACGCTAAGACAAAGCATGCAAAGGGCGAGTGCAAGCCACGTTATACAGGGCTCGAAATTAACTTTTTTACTTGGTAGCACTGGTGCTCCCAACTTCAAAAAGTTAGGAGCACCAGCAAAAATTTAGGAGCACTCACCAAAAATTTAGGAGCACCACAACTACAAATTATATATTAACAGATTTTATCCTTACATTCTTAACTTTAATGCAGATTTTGTATTGGTTAATATTAGCTGTCATTCCCTCGAGGAACTAGGGTTACATACGTAACCTGAGACGATTTCCGGAGATGGCTGTGATGAAATCACCAGTTCACACGCAGCAGCACATGTGACACAGACAGGGCTTCATCAGTCGAAATGTACGTATTCTTCACACCACATGAAAGTGCTGTTCACATATGCTAAACATGTACATGAAAGACAAACGTCCTACTGGAACATGATAGGCCTCATTCATGAAATGTGAGCAAAATGAATTCCATATTTAATTAAAACAACAACGGCTGCATCCGAAAACCTAGGCAGCTGACTCACTGCCTCGCTGCCTTATCAGGCAATGACTTTCCAAAAAAAAAAAATTATATGTATAATATATAATACAAGGGGTTTTGCAGGTTTTATAAAGGTATATTTAAGACTTTTTAAGACAAAGTAAAGAATGTGACAAAGAATGTCTTTGTATAAGAAGATATAGACCATATAATAAATAAATGAATTTAAGACTTTCTACTTCAATTTAAGACCTTTTTACAGTAGCCCCTCACTGCAGAACACAAGATCCAGGGGGCGTGGTTGGATCCACATCTAGGGGGTGGAGATGGGTAGGTTTAGGGGTGGAGATGGGTGGGTTTAGGGATCAGGGGTTGGAAACGGGTAGGTTTAGATATAAGTGGGAGGAGTTGGATCTGGATCCAACCACGCCCCCTGGATCTTGTGTTCTGCAATGAGGACCATCTCCCTTTTTAAGGCCTTAATTTGAGGAAGGGTGAATTAAGACTTTTAAAGGGGTAGCCTACAATGCCGTCCGTTCTGACTCACAGCCTGTAAGTATGTTTTCATATTTAAAGAATTTGCCACTGAGGATTCAAATGCGAGTTTTGAGCAGTGTAGAGTAGCGCTTGTTGTTTGTCGTTTCTCCGATCACAAATGCAGACATGGTTTTATGTTTATGCGGCGCGATGCAATGCAATGAGTAAAAAGACAGTATAAGTCATTATAATCAGTAATTATGTCCCAACTGGATGCAACCAATGCCTTGTTTGTAATGGGTTTTATTG
>NW_015626361.1:371658-390479 GCF_001515625.1 Sinocyclocheilus rhinocerous
CTCACTCTAGCCCGCCATGTGAAACTACTTTGTTTGGCCTTCCCTGTGCACAAAGGCTGTTTCTATAAAGTGGGGCAGTTCCAACTTTGCAAGGACAGTCTGGCGCTTCTGACTCACAGCCTGTAAGTACGTTTTTTATATTTAAAGAGTTTTTATATTTTATATATTTAAAGCTAGTTTTTTTGGGCAGTGTAGAGTAGTGCTTGTTGTTTGTCATTTCTCCGATCACAAATGCAGACATGGTTTTATGTTTATGCGGCGCGATGCAATGCAATGAGTAAAAAGACAGTATAAGTCATTATAATCAGTAATTATGTCCCCACTGGATGCAACAAATGCCTCATTTGTAATGGGTTTTATTGGTTTTGGCTCGTCGCGCCGGGACACGGCATCACAGAATGGTAAGGGGCGTAACATTTCTGTCACATGCTTGAGGTATTCGGCCAATCACAACGCACTGGACAGCTGGCCAAATGAGACCACATCTCGCTTTTCAGAACGATGAGCTTTGTAAAAATCTGTGTGTTCAGAAAGGCGGGGCATAGAGGAGAAACAATAATGTACAGTATGTGGAAAATAATGTGTTTTTTGAACCTTAAACCACATAAACACATTTCATTACACCAAATACACAAAATAATGTACTTTTTTAGCAACGTCATATGGCCCCTTTAAGACCTTTTTAAGACCTGCAGAAAACCTGAATTAAACAAACACAATAAAACAAAATAAAATAAAATATTTCTTTATGCTACTACTGAAGCATTTGCTCAGCAAACATGAGCAGGACAATAAAGCATATGCAAACAAGAAAACCATATAACATAGGAGTGGCAAGTTTTTCTGCTCCTCCAGTCACCTAAGGTAAAGAAATCCAAACCCTGTGATAACGTGTGTATCATATATTTGGCCTGGATAACAGTAATGCTGTGTGACTCACTGCCAGCTCTCCATCACCAAACAAACACACATTTTCCTGTACTTAAGCAAATGTCAGGAGAAACCACCAGCACACATCTAATGCCAGTGGTGCTGAACAGCTCCAGGACGGTGACGGGCTGTAAGAGGCAGGAGAGAGTTGACAGTTATTGTCAGGAAACTCAGTGAGCGGCCAGCAGACGGAGATGAGCTTGTCTCTGACGGGTTTATTGAAAAAGCTGCAGGCGAAAGCAGCTTGAGCCAACACGGCTCTACAACACACAACTCACAATACATAGACAGACGCAGACATTCTTATTTCTCATTCAGCTTCTAAGAGTCTCTTTTTTCCTCTTTTCTTCGGGCATATACATTCGGCAAGAGGATGAGCAGAGACAGACAGAGAAATAAATATAAAAAAGGAATGTAAATATTGACAGAACTATGGTCTAGTGGTTAGTAAATATGCTCCAACATATTGAACTGGTCTGTAAAGGTCCTGACTCACCTGTCATATATGAAAGTGGTTTTGCACAGCTTGTCAGTGAACAACGGCTCTGTGTAGTAAATGCTGCTTCATGTGAAAGCCCGCACGTGATGGAGATTTACCGCTGATTACAGAAGTGGCTTTACTGACAAGATGCGCACTAAATATCGCATGCGGTTTATCGTGCAGCCCTATATGACAGCCCTACCCCGAAGAAGAAAACATGATTATGTACTGTATACCTATGTTTGGAAAACATAACAAAACAAAACATAAAAAATAAAAGCAAAACACACACACACAAAAACAGAAAATAGAAACTAAACAAAAAACAGAAAATAAAAACAAAATGAAATTAAATGAACTAATGAAATAAAAATGTTAAAAATAAAATATTAACTAAAATTCATAATCAAACACAATAATAATTAAATAATACAATTACAATTATTGATAAAATTTAACAAGTGTCATTAATAAAAGTCTTAAGTTCAAATCTCAGAGGAAAATGCTTTTTTAATAAAGCAAGTAAAATCACCACTTTCAATGTGAGGGCCAGACAGAAGGGACAGCTGTGAAACTGCTGTGGATGAGTGATAGAGAAGTGAAGTGCACGTTTGAGAGCTGTGTGCGAAACACTGCTGCCCCAGGCAACTGCCTAGATTACCTATGCCAGAATCCGGCTCTTGAGCTAGTACTCATATGGGCAATGTGAGTTTGAATATGGCTTAACACATTTCTCAGCATTATCTCTCCATCATTTCCTGTCACCTCTCTGTGTCTTTCTTCATAAGTGGAGCTTCTCTAGCTAAATTGTTCACTGCACGAGTTTGAATGGCTGGTAAAACCAAACTTTTTCTCTTCTAGTAACTAGTGCCAATCCTGTCTAGAGTCAGGAGGAAGATGAAGAGAATAGGGTGTGGGGAGAGGTGGAAGTGGAATTCACTTTTGGGCTTTGCTAATCACTTTTGGGCTTAGGGAAAGATTGGCAGAAATGGAAAAGGAGTGAGTTAATGAGAAAATATGAGGATTCTGCTGAGGCCTTTGAATGAAATATGGCTGATATTCTCTGTGTGCGGTGGAGACAGGGCTGTCTGTCATTAGCAAGCTGAGAGCAGAGAATCTAGGTGTTCAGGCCATTTCTGTTGCCTTTCCAACTGGCTGCATAGATATGAGGATTTCACAGCCTATTACACATGATAATTGGAGAACATATTGAATTGGAGGCAATTTTCTCTTCTTCTTTGTATGCATAAATGTTTACAGTATTCACGGTAAAGGTTTGTCTGGAAGCATGTGACAGAGCATGCTAGATGACGGATTCAGTCACGCAACCAATATTTGTTTCTATAAATGTGCTTGGCACTCTGTCAAATAATAAACAATAAAAAACAGCATAATAGAGAATGCTATTCAAATTATGAATGTTTTGTTTACATGGTTTATTAGCAATTCCCGGCATGCAGGGATATTCAATAACAGCACTTTACTAAAAGTGCATCTTTATCTCATTTCATTGTTGCCACTTCTCCAAATCAATCAAAAAGTGAAAGAGAAAAAAGATCTGTGGACAATAATTAGAGAATGGGCAAAGGTTTGTATTAGCTGAAATAAAGGTGCGATCACATTAGTGAAATTTTGGCTATTTTGGCTAAAAAAGTCTGTCAATAGTGTAGCGAAATATGAAGTACAACTCACTCAAAAGTTACTTTCAAACCAAGCAGCTTTCTGTTGGTCAGAGCAAAGAATCCATGTGACCAACAAATGTTTCGCCCTCACACAAAATTCACAGTCGCATGGATTCCTATTGAAATGACTGGATTTTGCCTGTGAAAATTCCCCAAACAACAGTAAATGTGACCACACCTTAAGACATGAAACTAGACTCTCTGAACATCCAGCTTTGAGTTTAACAGCTCTAAATCAGTGTCCAGTGCAGACGGGGGATGCTGATCCTTGGTTGAGGTGGCAAAGTCATAAAACAGAAGAAATGAAAGAAAGATGGAAAGACATGAAAGAGTGAATTAAATATTAGATGCTGACTAAATGTCATCATCACATCCATCTGTTATTATAATCAGACATAATCACGGCTGTCGGTCTGCTGACACACACAGCTATACAACTGACAGCACTCTGATCACTTCTGAGGTGTCTTGATATGAGAGAGAGACATGGAGACCAAAGAGAGATAAACCAGGTTATCAAAAGATTTAAAGCACTGAGATTTCACCAACACAGAAGATTTTTTTTTTTATGTGATTTTTGTGTCGTGAGCTAACTGCTAATGTAACTGATACAATCAAGATAACCATTTTAAAACCAAGTGAGCTGCCTTGCTTAGTCGTCACAAATAATCAGGATGTGATTGAATTGGAATGCTCTACATTCCCTATCCTCTTATGATTACCAAGGCTGTATTTATTTGAACAACAAAAAAAAAGTAAAAAACATAACGTAAAATACATAACTGATTTCAATAGAGTTTAATGTTAGCAAGTTGCTAACCTAACAGTGAGTAATAGTAAATAACCAGTTTAATAACTAGGACAAACATCTAGGATTGAGAGTAAATATATGCTCTTTTAGTTACCGTGGTTGTTATGGAAAGAAACTAATTGCCCCATGTATAAATTTAAATGCAATCATCACTTCATTCCTGATTAGGTCTGAGTTCATTAGCAACACTCTCTTTAACAAAAAATAGCCTTTGTTTGGCCATTAGCAATGAGGACATTCAGAGGTTTAGACTTGATTCCCTCAGTGGCTGGTTTAGTGCTTAGAGGCACATAGGCAGAACTGAGTTATCAGTTCTGTTCTCTCCCTGTGAGGATGTTCTTAATAAGTCCTGGACCAGAAGTGCCTGGGGACTCTAGCCAAACCCATTACACATGCTGATCTGATTGCCTTCATTCATTATTAAATCAAAATGCCGTGTGGCCTTCATGTCGGCCACTTTATGAGACTTTAAAATTTAAACACTTGGAAACTGACTGATAATTTTGACTAAACCATCCAGTAAAAGGAGCAGTAAGCGCTACACCCATTCCACTCCCAGATGCTATTGATGATGTTAACACTTCAAACACAACCTGCTCCTGTCAACGATAGCTCAGAGACTAATTAAACTGAGCACGATGCTGACCAATTATATACAAAACAAGCTCGTTAGAGCACTGTAAGCCTGTTTTATTAATAACCCCATTTATTACCATAATCAGCTCACTTTTATCTGTAAACATCAAAGAGATACAACTGTGACATCTCTAATAGAATATAATTTCCTATATTTATTTTCTACACACACACACAAAATACTTAGTATACAATCTCTCTCATGTATATAATATTATTTTATATTATATATTATATCTATATTATATTACATTATATTTACAGTAGTATGCTACATGACTTCACTACAATGCTGTTAATGTTTACAAAATACTATACAATTAAAACTTAAAATGAAATACCACCATCCAAAAGTTAGTAAGTCTAATTTTTTAAGAAATTACTGCTTTTATTCATTCATTTATTAATTCATTTATACTGCTTTTATTCAGCAAAGACACGTTCATTGATAAATGTGACAGTAAAGACATTTATAATGTTACAAACATTTATTTCAAATAAATTCTGTTCTTTTGAACCTATTGATCAAAGAATCCTGAAATGTGTCAGGGTTTCCACAAATAAGCAACACCACTGTTTTGAGTAGGATACAAAAAAATTCTGCTTTGCCATCACAGGAATAATTTATATTGCATTATGGGTGTTGAGGTTTTTGGAAAAGAAAACACCAGCCCTTTTTTCCCCATTTTCTCTAGTCATGTAGCACCAATTTAATATTTGTTGTTTTGTTTTGTTTTTACTGCATAGACAGCAATGTTTTATTAAAAACTCATCTTGTCAGCGATGACAAAGATCACCACTTTAACTCTTGGCAATCTGCTCAAATAATGAGTTAACAATAACAACAACAAAGCTGACATTATTTCCAAATCATTCACCACATTGTAAATGGAGTGTGTATAGTGTATAGTTGAATATGTATAGAGTGTTTTGTTTTTTTGCAAAATATTGTAGGTCATCTGGAATTATTATATGTATACAAAAAACGGCATTTGGGACACAACCTATCTCACGGGAGACAGATCAAATGCCAGAGGTGGGGGCAAGTCACACATGTTCAAGTCTCAAGCAAGTCTCAAGTCCCTACCATCAAGTCTCAAGCAAGTCTCAACTCACAGTACAAACAAATCAAGCAAGTCAAGTCAAGTCAGTGGCTCACCTCAAGCAAGTCAAGTCGAGTCCTGCTAAGGATCAAGTCAAGTCAAGTCACAGTATCAAACAGGAACAAATATTTTTTTGCCACACGACCTTATTAATTTTTCCTCAGAAATTAACTTTCTTAATTATACATTTTAAATAATGTTTTAAATATAACATTTTGAATATAGGCAAAATACAAGTCAAGTCAAGTCATTTTCTTTATTTAGTCAAGCAAGTCACAAGTCCTTAAATTTGCGACTCGAGTCAGACTCGAGTCAAGTCATGTGACTCGAGTCCCCCACCTCTGTCAAATGCACTGCACACAGTAAAATTTTTCTAAACTTTGTTAACGCAGCCACATTGCATCTGCAACAATCACTGTAAATGAATGACTTCCGATTGCTTCACTGCTGCAAATGACTATTTGTGTGACTGCCCCTTTAGTCTGATCACTTTAAATAGGCCTCAATTATGTGCAGCAGTTTTAATGAGCAAATGAGTGAGAGTGCAGCTGCAGGCAGAGCCTCAGAGAGACCTGCTCTCCACCACTCCATATTGGCCAGATGGTGGCTTGCAGCAGCCGGGTGACCACTGCTCCGCTCAGGGCTCAATCTGCACACTCAGCTGCTCTTAATGCTCCTTTATTCGACTCTTCCTTTCTTTCTGTCTGTCTCTATTCCTCCTCCTAATCTCTCCAGGCTCTTTTACAAGGTTTTAATTAAATCATAATCAGAGGAGAAGTTTTCTGGCAGATGTTTGTTTGTGCTAATGTGTAAGAAGAGCTCTCTGACGTTCTGCACTAAGGTCACACCTTAGCTGCTCACAGATGTTACACTGACACACACAAAAAGAACCAGTGAAAATATCAACACTGTCTAATATCCTATAACATATACATCCTACAAGCACAAATGTTTCTCATCATGACTGATTCAAGAATGTCTGATTCTGCAGAAAATGATGGCACACAAAATCATTTGGTATTATGAGAGCTATACTTTTTTATACTATATAAAAACTGAAATGACAGCACCTTTTTCCCCACAGTCTGTGGATTTGTTGTGCTCTCTTCTTCCACGCCACATAAAGCCCTCAATGTTCCTACAGGCAGCCGGCAACACAAGCATAATGCTGTTACTCCTTCATTTTTGTCTCGGTTATTTATTGCATTTTATGGCACACGTAAAACAAAGTGAGGAGAGTTAAAGTGATAGTAGCCAGATGAACCATGATAGTAGCCAGATCAACCAATTAATTTTTTACTTCAATGGAAAGACGTATCCCCTCTCAAAAGCAAGAGCAAAGCTGCAAGGAGTGAGATAAGCATGGACTGGGTTAAAAAAAAAGAAGGCGTGTTCGAGGACTGTGGCCCATGCAAAGAGAACCCTATTATACATGTCAGATATTCCACACATGCATACTTTTATTATCTCAGGTTCACTGTCTGTTCAATGTCTGATTGGGGACAGGGGACATTGAACACACAGGAGCAAGCCGTAATGGATCCAGTTGCTCAAAAGCACAAGACGTGAAGATCATTCTTCATAAAATTGCTCTCTTCCACTCACAAGGTGTGTCTATGTGTGTGTATGCTGCAGCGATCCACAGATGGCTGTGATTGTAAAAGACTACCATTCCACACACTGCCAGTTTACTAATGGCTGCCACTACCTTGATTCATTATTATCAAAGATCTGTTCCCAGAGTGCTGGCAGGGGAAAAATTATCACTTAAAAGTGCAAACAAATACGAAAGCTGGGAGAACACCAGAGACATCTGGGAGACAACGGTTTCAACACGCATAAAACAACAGCTACGGATGTGTGAAATTATTAGTAACTTTATGCTAATCAGGAGAATGTGAAGGATAAATGCACAGTTTGAGATGCCACATGTGGTACTGCCAAGAAAGAGCAATAAGCAACATTGCCTACATCACACGAGCGCTAAAATGCCGGCATGCGAAAACACCCAACAGGGAACAATTCCTGCATCTTCAACCATAAAATGGTGGTTTTGATAAGCAGCGTGGTCAGGCAAGCTTTGATGATTTGGTCATTTGGATATTAGTCCACGATCAGCAATAAACAAGCTAAAACCATATAGCTGACGCAGCAGAGCCGTAACAACTTGATGGGAAGACTTTACGATCTAAACGTTTTTTTCCCCTTGTAAATCTGAGCCTGTTCATTCCAGAGCATGGGACGTGCATAAAAACACACACCTTCACACGTACCACAGACTTCTATTGTTTTTAACTAGAGCCATCTACAACTACTACAGTAACCCAGGGATAGTTCACCCAAACATCATTTACTCACCCTTATATCATTCCAAACATGTGAATATTATGACATTGGACGAAAAAACACTTTGGAGACAAAATGGAGACATTTTTCCAAATATCTTCTTTTAAGTTATACAGAAGAACCAATGGCATACAGGTTGGGAACAATGGTACTTACATGAGGGTGAGTAAACTTTTTTCGAATTTTTTCGAAGCCACCTTGCTATCTACAAGACTGTCTGCATTGACAGTCTTCTAAGGCAGCATCCTAACTAAAATTACCAATTTGCTTACGCTCTACATAGGCAGTAACTTGTATATCATACAAATAGCACCTCAACTCTCAATCAAATCCAAAGTTTGTAGTTAGCATGATGCTAAGGTAAAAACACACAAATATTGGATACAACTGTTCATTTGTAATTTGATTCAACTACTTTAATTCACACTTTTTGGCATTACATGAATGAGTATTATTTATAATCAGCACTTCTTACGCATTGTCCACCATCTTTTTCCACCGGGCTCTTTGACATTTTCCACGAATTATACAAAAGGCAATATATACTACATTGTCAATTCACTACATTTTGGACCAGAGCCACTATTGTGCCTTGGGAGCTTGTAGTTCTTTTGCAGCAACACTCCTTGGGGCCTTTTTCTAGGAGGTATGTTGTGCCAGGCATTCTCCAGGCCCGTGGTTGGAAGGACAATGCGGATAACACTTTAGCACACGGACAGACAAAAAATGTGTGTGATCAGAAAGACCCAGATTAGAAGCCAAAAAGCAGTCTGTGGGAAGAGGAAGAACTCTTGAGTTTGCATCTCACTCCAGGTGAAGCTCATCTCCTCTCATGTACAGCTCTCAAATGAAAGTATTAGCGGCTAGCCTGAGGCCATACATGCAGGCTCTGAATTTACCCACAAACTCCTCTCCTACAGCTTCCTTATCATCTTCATTTTCTCTCTCTCTATCTCTGTCTCTCTCTCTCTCTCTAGGAGACATACAGAGAGTTCTCTTTGTACTGATCTGTAATGGTACTTCTATATTGCTCACAGGGAGTCATACACATTTAAAGTTATTACGGCTGCTGATGATGTGTGTGCGTGCATGCGTGTGTTTGTGTGTGAATGCCCACACCTCATTTCACAAGAGAGCTCGACTCTTTCACCCCTCCAGCAGATATGAGGCGTGTCATGTTCTAAGAGGCTGTTTGAGGACAGAGAGTGGATTGTACCCTTGAGAGACTGCAGTGTTTTCAAACCCTATATTTTCAACGCTATTGCTGTCTCGCATACATACTTGTTTAACTGATCTTGCACATGTAATCGGTTCTGTTATGTTTTTTTCTTTCACACAACAAAGGGAGAATGTGTGCATGTTCAAAAAGTTGAAGATATAGTACTCTCTTATGCTCACCAATGCTGCATTTATTTGATAAAATGAAATATTTTTACAATTTAAATTTTTTTTTAAATTTATTCCTAGGATGACAAAGCTGAATTTTCAGCAGCCATTACTCTAGTCTTCAGTATCACATGACCCTCCAGAAATCATTATAATATGCTGATTTGATATGAAACATTTCTCATGATTATCAATGTTGAAAACTTTTTTTTTTTTTTGTGTGTGGAAACCTTGATACATTTTTAAGGTTTCTTTGATGAATATAACATATTCATCAAAGCATATGCATATGAGATGTAAACCAATAAGAAACCACCCAAAATACATGCTAAAAACGACACATAACACCTGTAGGATATCAGACCGAATCAGACAATCTAAGATTTGGTCAAACATGGCTGAAACCTGAGGAGCCCAGAATTCCACAAGAGGCCCAAGACACAGGATGTCGTAAATCATATTTTGGATATAAATATCCATTGCAGAATTGATGTCATACGGCTCGTTCAATTAATCGCTGGCCGTCTCAGTGATCAGCCGTAAAACAGTGATTCTGTCCAAATTCCCTTTAATCTTAAATGATTCCCTTTGAGCTAAATTGACCTGTTTCCCTTACACACCTTAGCAACTGTATTAACACCTTGGTAACCAAGTACATCTTAGCATTGTGGCAGGGCATTTTGCACAGTCAAGTGCCACAAAAAATATAGTTTTGCTTGCAAATCCTTCTATTATGACAACATTGCATAATCATCAGACAATTTCCTCCCATCTCTGTGTTTCTGTCTGTTACGGGGCTGACGAGACGTGAGACGTGCGGATCCATGTGCAAGCTTTATTTAAAGCAGAGAGGTCAGAAACACAGGCAGGGTCGAACAATGGCAAACAGGTATATGGTGGACAAGACACAAGAATAATCCTAGGGCTAGCGAAGGTCAACGAACGGCGAACAGAATCAAAAGGGCGAGACTAAAGGGATAAATCCAGGAAAACAGGCAAAGATCAGAAACCGAGAAAACAGACAAGGCAAGACTAGGCTAGGCTAGGAAGCTAACGAGGGCTCTGTAGAGTAGCTATCACTGCTGGCGATAAGCGCATACATCTGGTGGTGATTGAACGGAAGTCCATGGACAGGATTCATGACACTGTCTAAGAGCCATCTACCTTCAGCGGTCCGTGTGGTATGTGTGTGTTTGAGATCTCTTTAACTGCATTCAGAGTCCCATCAGAGATCCAGCAACAGTAGGGTGTTGAAGCACACTCATTCACATTAGTCGTTTGAGGACTTAAAAGTGACAGAAAAGATTACGGTCATTTGCACAGTCCTGATGGTGTGTGGAGAGGGGTGCAGTTTAGTTTAAAAAGCTTCTCAGTAGGAAACAGGGCTGACAGACCAAAAGCATGTAATTAAAAATGTCCTCAGCAATAACAAACGCAGCTTATGAGCAGACTCGCAGTGTTTACAGTACACTCACATCTAAAAGAATGGCACACATGAATATTTATGAAGTGTTTTCGAAGTCAAGCCTTGACTCTTCACACTCAGACGTGCATGACAAATACAGAAATTATTATCTCACCAGACTGTGTTAAACTGTCAGAGGCATACAGACAGACAAACAATAGCAATAAGAACAGCAATAATAAACCACCTAGATGCAGGGTCCAAAATTAACAACAAACATGTGTAAAATTGGTGAATAAATAAAACAATATTATTTGCCAGTTGGCCAATAATGTTATTACACTGCAACACAATGCATGGTATAAATCATATTTTAAAAATTATAGTCTAACTTTAATATAATATAGTATATAGTAATATAGTATAACCTTAATAAGTCCACATACCGTAAGTCAACTTGTTTTTATGTTGAAATATAATAAAGACGAAAGGCATGAGAGAAATGATTTCTTTCACAGCAAATGCACATGTTTGTTAAGTCATTTCACTTTGTATTTGGAGCCAACTGAATATTTATTTCTTCAGTTATTTATGATCATGTAGATCGCTTTAGAAGTTTCATAAAAAAACTTCTATTTCTCTGAAATCCATTGACAAAACTGGCTGAGCATTGGTAAGTCTTTTAAAAATAAGAGATTAATCAATCAAATTCAACCTGATATGCTTTATTTCCCTGGCAATAAAAAAAGCAATATTGTGAATTTGGAAAGATTGATTTCTGTAGCAAGAGCATAAAAAAGATGCCAAACAAAAATGAATAAAAAGGCTTGATAAGCTTCTTGTGCCAGAAAATTTTACATTTTAATTTAATGCTTTGTCTATAATTACAATCTATAAATATAACATTTTTGTCAAGTGAGTTTATAAAAAACAGTCCTGTTGACTAAGCTAAGAACTCACTGAACCTCATACTGTATAAAACAGCATTAACTGAAATCATTCTTCTCAAAACACATGATTTAAACAAATTCTTGAACTTCACTGATATCCTTTATATCCTTTTCATTGTGAGGACAAAACAGGGCTCGCTGAGAAAATAATATAGGGAATATAAAGGAATAAAGGGCAGAAAAAAAGAATCCCGTTGTTATACAAACAAACAAAAGTATTTAAAAGAATAGCAGGCGGCAGGGCTGGGCAATATGGCCAAAAAAATCATCACGGTAACATTTTTCATATCAGTTGATATCAATAATTATCATGATCAATTTCAAGTCTTTATTTATTTCAAGTTTAAAGGCAGATTTTTGCTCCTAAGTAATTAGGGGTAAAAGTTGTAGAAACCAGACTGTTAACTGTGGTTTTAAACTACTCTTTATGGTCAGAACAAGACAAACACTTCACATACAGTATTTGAATTCTTTACACTTTTCCAGTAATTTTTTTCTTAACAAAATAAATATCTTAATAGAAAAATTAACTTCTTAGTTTCTGCATGTTCTAATGAGTGATATTGTTTCGAATCATGAAGCAGGTTTGTGTTCCTGACTTTGATGACGTGTATCTTCAGCACAGTTTGCAGTGCAGCCTACAGTATTAATAATGTTACATGTATTGTCTCTTAGAAATGCACATTTGACAGTAATTTGAGTTGACAGTAGTAGTAGCTTGAGTTAATGCAGATGTAAATTTATGTTCATTATCAAAAACAGTATCTGTAAAAATTGTAAAAACCTCATTTTTATATGGTGAAATGTAATTATTCTGTTTGACTGTTTGAGTTTAATTAAAATAAAATTAATTTAATAAAATGAAAATTAACCATTGGTCTTCCATAGTAGCTTACATTTAGATCATGATAACCACAGTTAAAATCACTCATTTAGTACCTCAGTACCATGATAAAAATGTAACTATATGGGTATTTGTATAAAAAACATTAGTCTAAATACATTTAGTATAAATGCACAAACGCTACAGCTTAATCACAAAAAATACTGTAATTATATTCCATTACTCATTTAATACATTTAATACATGTCTGCATTAATAATATAATAAAGTTCTATATGAATATCCCAAATATCTGCCACATACACTCTCAGAAATAAAGGTACAAAAGCTGTCACTGGGGAGGTACCTTTTCAAAAGGTACACTTTTGTACCTTTTAGGTTCTAATATGGACTCTTTAGGTACAAAGGTGTGCCTTTTGAAAAGGTACCGCCCCAGTGACAGCTTTTGTGCCTTTTTTTCTGAGAGTGTACCATGGTGCAGTTAGTGTTACTACAGTAAATCCATGGTAGATTAAAAAGCCTTCTGACTGTAACTTCTGAAGCACAATGTTTCTCCTGTTTGTCAACGCTGTTTCATCTGGCTCTAAACTAATTTAAATCACAGAGTCATTTGTGTTCTTCGCTGAATTCAAGCGCTTCACACTGGATCTCATAGCGCTGTTCAGTGGTTGCATGACCGAGACTTATCAGTGAGTAAAAGCATCTGCTCTAGTAAGCCCGCACTGTGCTGCCATTTAAACTTTGAGCCGAGCGGATAAATGGTTTGTGTGGTGCGGTTCAAATGAGTAGCACTGTTTCATTCCACTTTTGCCGCATAAACATTATATCGGACATTTATCAAACTCTTGTTATCGTTTTATCAAGGAAAATTATATTGCAATAATTAGCGTTATCGTTTTAGCGCCCAGCCCTAGCAGGTGGTAAGGGATATTTATGGCCAGTAAATTTTCTCAATTCACCCACTATTGGGAAGTTTTGCAAAAGTGAATTTTGGACTCTGCCTGAATGTATTCATCCAGAAATAAGTCTCAAGCACTAAAGGTCGTCTAATCCAGCTCTGGGCCTCCTGATTTCCGTAAGTACATTCCTCTCATGCAGGCTGCTGCCTCAGAGGGAAAGGTTATCCTCGTTAGCCAGATTAAACCTTTAAATGCCCTGTCATGGGCTTAATCGATGGGCCACTTCATTGCTGTGCTGTATTGATCCATGTCGTCAGGGGGTCGGCCTCAGCGCAGGGTTATAACACAGCAGGCAGGGATGCTGTCAGGCCCCTCTGGAGACCAAACCCCCACACATCTACACAGGACACAGCATCTGTCTGAGCTCTCCAGGCAAGGGAGAGAGGCTGAGAATGTAAAGAGACTGAGTGAGAGATATATGGAGAGAGAGAGAGAGAGAGGCGAAAACCAAACTCAGCAGAAACTCTCACCTTTGGCCGGTATATTGGATCCTGAGATCTTTGCCAGCATAGCTGATAAAGCACAGAAACAAACTACATTGAAGCAGACGGTTCTGTAGACACGGATTCAGACTGTCCTATATGGTTTTAAACACAAAAATCCAATAATACAGTTTGTAATCTAAAGCAACATATGCCAAAGAAATCAGCATCTCAGCAGGGGCCTGTACACACAGTTTTCTCTGTGCTGCAAGTGATCTGAAAAGTCCAGAAAACTTTCTCAATTGACCCTTCACATAGATCAGCCCCCCTAAGTTACTGTTGCTATGTTCGACAAGACATGCCGCTCTCATGCCACACATCATGTTCTCACTCAGTGAAAAATACATTGCGGAGCAAAGAGAACACTGACAACATGTCGACAGACAAGACAGAGCAGGTTACTTCTGGTATGAAATAAAGTTTTAGATTTCAAATTTTGTCATTTTTTAAGGAATTCAAACAATAAATACTGTGTAAATAATAAATAAATAATGTCGTGACAGATCACTGTAGAGCCTCAGTTTAAGTGGCACGTGAACCGATCATCTTTTCATATTTACTTAAAGCACAAAATTAACATGAATGAACATCAGAAGCTATTTTATTTTAACCACGTAAAGACATCAATACACACCATTTTACAAGTTTAAGTGGCAGATTCAGCGTTATGATTGGTGAGATCATCTGTCAATCAAGCTCCCTGCAAAGGGTCAAATCTGATTCACTGTCATGGCTTAACTAATTACCCAGAGCATCCTCCATACATCTGTTCCAGCCATCTAGAACAATGATATACCAAGTCAATAATGGACGTAGTAATTATGAGCTAAATGTTTACATTACAAAAAGATTTCTAAAATGATACAGATACTATGTGGATGGGGGAAATGCCCCATATTGAGAAAGTGTAGCTAATATGAAGAGGATTTTGAGTAAAATTTGTAGATTAAAAATGGTAAACAAAAAGAAATTACTCCCAAATACAGCAATGTTATAGTATATTGTGCAATTTTACTGCTACTGTTGTACTGGAGTACTTGACATAAATGGACAACATTCCGTATACTACCATTAAAAAGTTGGCGATCAGTAAAAATTTTTTTTAAAAGAAATTCACTTTAATTCAGCAATGATATATTAAATTTACATTTTTGACAATTACATTTTTCACAGACGAAAACAAGACGATAATGAAATAGAAACTCATTTTGAATGACAAAAACTATGACGAAAATCTATTAACATTTTCATCAATGAATAAAAATGAGACAAAAACTTTTTTTTTTTTTGAAGGATCATGTGACACTGAAGATTGGAGAAATGGATGCTGAAAATTCTACTTTTCCATCACAGGAATAAATCACATTTTAAAATACTGAAATAAAAAGCAGTTATTTTATATTGTAGTAATATAATAACACAATATTACTGTTTTACTGAATTTTTGTCACAGTGTCTGGTTGTGGTGCCCTGGACTGGCCACTTGGGGGCGCTCTCCCGTTTCAGTGTTACATGTTTTGAACTCCATTTCCCATAGTCCCTTTGAACTCCATTTCCCATAGTCGTTTCTGTTCTGATCATGATCACCTGTTAGTAATTTACTCATCATCCCATCACTATTTATACCATGCTCACTCTGTCTGTCTTTGCTGCAGTATTGTTTGAGTTTACATCGTGTTCCCTGTGTTTTGAATTACTTTTTGCCACGTTTTTGTTCTGTTCTGTTCTGTTTTGTTTATTTGTGCTTTAATAAACTGCACTTGGATCTAACCTTGTTTTCTCCTGACATTCCGTGACAGAATACTGCAGCCAGTACAAGATCCAGCAGTTTGTTTTGCTTTTGCTTTTGTTTTGGACTAGGGACTTGGGGTTTCCCCCCCCTCCCACGGGAAGGGAGCGAGGGGCTCGACCCGGGGGTCTGAGGGAGCCTGCTCCAGTCCAAGAGCCCACAGAGCTCATTAAGGAACTCACTTCAATCCGGGAGCCCTCTGAGTCCACTTCTGAGCCCGCTCCAGTCCAGGAGCTCACAAGGTCCCCTTCAGAGCCTGCTCCAGTTCAGGAGCTATCAGAGCTCATTAAGGAAGTCACTCCAGTCTGGGAGCTCACAGGGACCGTTGCGGAGCAATCGGCTAGTCCTGTTGCAGCCGTCGAGGCTGGTACTAAACTCTCTCTGCTCTTGTTTACAGTTTTCCCTGAGTTGCTGAGAGGGTTTTCTGTCCCACCAGTGTTGCCTGGCAGGATTCCGGCTCTGCTCTGGTTGCCCGCCTGGGTTCCTGTTTGGCAGGAGCCTCACTGGCTCATTCCTCCGGCTCCATCCTGGCTATCTGCTGGGATTCCTGTGTGGTTGGGGCCTTGCTGGTTCATCCTGCCGGCCCCGCCTTGGCCTTTCACCCTGCCGGTTCTGTGCTCATGCCCTGGTCTATCTCTGTCCCCTGGCCCCCTTCCATTGTATGGTCCTGGCCCGCCGTCCCTCCCCCTGGTCCGCCTCAGTTCCACCTCCCTCCTGCAGGAGCCTCACTGGCTCACTCCTCTGGCTCCTTCCTGGCTATCCGCTGGGGTTCCTGTATGGTTGGGCCCTTGCTGGTTCGTCCTGCCGGCCCGGCCTTGGCCTTCGACCCTGCCGGTTCCGCTCTCATATCCTGGACTACCTCTGTCCCCTAACCCCCTTCCATTGCATGGTCCTGGCCCGCCGTCCCTCCCCCTGGTCCGCCTCAGTTCCACCTCCCTCCTGAACTATTATGTTTTCTGGTGGAGCGTCTGGTATCCGCTCCGTAGGGGGGGGGGGTAATGTCACAGGGTCTGGTTGTGGTGCCCCTGACTGGCCACTTGAGGGCGCTCTCCCGTTTCAGTGTTACATGTTTTGAACTCCATTTCCCATAGTCCCTTGCCTGTCATTTCTGTTCTGATCATGATCACCTGTTAGTAATTTACTCATCATCCCATCACTATTTATACCATGCTCACTCTGTCTGTCTTTGCTGCAGTACTGTTTGAGTTTACATCGTGTTTTCTGTTCCCTGTGTTTTGGATTACTTTTTGCCACGTTTTTGTTCTGTTCTGTTTATTTGTGCTTTAATAAACTGCACTTGGATCTAAACTTGTTTTCTCCTGACATTCCGTGACAATTTTTGGATTAAATTTATGCAGCCTTGGTGGGCATAAGAAACTTCTTTCAAATACATTAAAAATGTTACCAATCCCAAACTTTTGAAAAATGTGTATATGCATATTTTAAATTTATATTTATATATGTATGCATTTACAAAAAGTGACAGAGAATCAATCAGTTTCAAAGGCAATAACACACACAAAGCTCAGAAGATTTAATATATGCATTTCCTCTAGATAAACCTAACTGCAGCTGAGCTCTTCGCACAGCCAGACCCAGACTACAGGGGCACTGCAGTGAGGAGGAACCAGGCGGTGAAGAAAAATCTCCACTGATGTGTAATTTTGCTCTTAATCAGAATATAAATGAGAAGGAGGAAGAAAAGGCTCCTGTGTGTGTGTGCTCCAGACACCTGCTCGGCTCTTCAGGAGAAAGGGATTGTGGAGGAAGTGTAAGGGAATGTGAGCACATTAAATGCTGTGAATGGAGCACTTTTCCTCGCTGAATGGACTAAAAAGCTCACTTGTGCTCTTTTCCTCTCTCTCTCTATCGGTCGTTCTCATTCAACATCTCTCTCGCCTCTGATAAAAGAACTGCAATATCACAGATCTAATGCAGGCATTCATTTACAAAACTCCCAAATTAATCCCAGCAGAGCATTTAGTTTACTTTAATCTCAACCTCTCTTGCATCACATCTAATATATTAAGAGAATGAACAACAATTACTGAGCACATGAATCATCATGAATGGGGTCATGAATCTTTTACTAAACCTAATCCATATCTCACAAAAAGTGACATCACATTTATTTTTATAATATCACATTATGTAAATACAGGAGAAAAACATTCAATTTAGTGGAATACATTTAAGCAGTGGTGGACAGTAACGAAGTAGTTTTACTTCGTTACACCTAAGTATCTGTACTTTACTGGAGTAGTTTTATTTTGAGTAACTTTTACTTTTACTTCACTACATTCCAAAGCATAAGATCGTACTTTTTACTTCACTACATTTCATAAAACGTATCGTTACTCCTTATAATATATCACGTGCTCCGAGACGCAGAAGCGGTGTCTGATTCATGAACGAACTGAATCTTTTCAATGAACCTTTTAAATCGGTTCGCAAATCACACCAAACGATTCATTCAAGAATTGGAATGATCCGATTGCAGCTGTTCTCGAGTCGACAACTCACTGATTCAAATGAACCGTTTAGTGCGAGTCTCCAGTGAACTGAATTCACAAGTAAGAACCGGGAGATCTTGTGAGCGCGCGCGTCTGATGCTGTTAATCATATTATGATCATATTAAGATCAAAGCTGTGACTGTCAGTTGTTTGTGAACTAAATCTGCTGTAAAGTGTGATCTGTTTAAGCCCACTGAAATTATTGAATGCAGACACATTAACATCAGAGTCTCTATGTTTTAGGTAAAAAAACATTAAAATAACACAGATTAAATAAAATAACTCATGCACGTTCATCTTCCCCGCTGCTGTAACGTTAGCAGTTTTACTAAAATACTATGCATTTAGCCCTATGTGACGTCTGTTTTTATATTGTTTGTCAGCACACATAGCCTAAGTTACTATGTATCTGCATCAACTAGCCGAGTAGACAAATGTTTATTCATAACCATGCTGACAATAAGTCAATAATGTTAGCTGATGCTAACTGTCTAGCTAATGAG
>NW_015626361.1:390597-393493 GCF_001515625.1 Sinocyclocheilus rhinocerous
TGTCCCCCTCACTTCTGAAATGATGGCTACGCCCCTGAAGTAGCCTATATAAAACTGCAAAATAAATATTCATCTATCGGTACTTTTTACTTAAGTACATAAAAAATCAAGTACTTTTGTACTTTCACTCGAGTAAAATCGAAAACTGAGTACTTTTACTTTTACTGGAGTAATATTTTATTATACGGATCTGTACTTTTACTCAAGTACTTGATTTGTGTACTTCGTCCACCACTGCATTTAAGTATTAAATAAATATATAAATAAATAAGAATATTCCTCCAAATAATGAATATGAATATTTAAAAATATATATTTAAAAAAACTCATTTTGTGTTCCACAAAAGAAAATAAATAAATAATAAACTAAATAAATTGAACACATAAATAATGACATAATTTCATGTTTGGAGGTACCAACTCTCATATATCATACAAAAGAAATGTACTTGAAATTTTCTTGAAGTACTCAATAGAAGAATAAAATAAAAGCATCTCAACAAGTAATAGCCTGCACTATTTACGGTCAGAACAATAAAGTCAGTACAAAATTTATTAGGAGCTGTAATTGATTTGACTGAAGCTCTGATATGTTCAGTCTATTTGTGGAACACTGGTTTGAACTTTTCTCTTTGGATTTCCACCTCTTCTTTATTACTTCTATTTGCATTTGTCCTCGTCCTGCCCTCTGACGGTAAATGAGCTGAGCCGTGTCCTCAGCCCCAGTGCCTTTAATAAAATCACATCTGCATGAAGACATGAGGAGGGGACTGCAGACACGACCGTCAGGTGAACGGGCTGTCAGTCGGGCATAGGAAGGGTCAACCTGTCTTCATTTAGCATGCGACTCCAAATAATACAGCACTTCATTTCACCTCTAACTGTCAGAGGAGGGAATGGGAGAAAGTGCTAAGCAGTATGGCGGAACCGGCATGGCTCAGGACCAGAACATTTGTGTCCACTTAGGAAATGATTTAGCGTCTCTTGAGCAGTGGTGCTGCCGCGTACCTCGGCCTTTGGGGGGTGGGTAACAACAAGCGTCCTCACGTGAGACTCAACCCCTGCAATGCGTACTCTTGCCTGGGCCAAAGGGTCATTTATCGTGAAAGTCATTACGGTTATTAAAGTGCTCAGACAGGAAGATGAAAGGGCTGCTCATGACTCAGAAGTGGCACAGGAGAAGCTAGACTATGGCACTGACGTTCATTGAGACAGAGCAATAGACTATAAGATGGTAAACACGCTCACTCCTCTACCAACCAATCAAACGCAGCTCTGTTTGCTCACCACTTCCAATAAACATCCTAATTCAGTCCGACTCAATTCCATCCTACTTTGATTCTCTAAAATGCACCATTTGGCTTCAGTTTAATTTCATTAAAGTTCAAATTTACTCATAGGTTGTTTTATTGTTATTATTTGGAGATGGAAAGCAACACTACAATGTTTCTCATAATGGAGTCTCCCTTAGTGTGCCCATTTCTTATAAACGCCTTTGCACCCCAGACTGACAGATTGCACTGAATTTTGTCATAAATAAAAGCCCTGACAAAGAGCCATTATGAAAGGTCATTAAGATTGTGGAAAATGGAGGCCATTTCTCTGAGCGGGGGAGAGGGCGGGCCGGCTCTGAGGACTGAATGAACACTTTACTTCTAATTTTCCTCAAACAAATTTGAGCTCCAGGGTTTCCTGTCATCCTATCGGAGACCAGAGAGGGTGAAAAATGATTTCGTCTGGTGTTCTGAAGCAGTTGCGCATCAGAAAAGTAAACCGAATCAGGTGTGACATCAAGTAACTGCTCTTTAACTAGCAGGGGTGTGAAGAAATGAATTACAAATACTCACGTTACAGTAATTAAGTCGTTTTTATCAGTAATTGTACTTTTTTGAGTAGTTTAAAAATTGTGTACTTATACTTTTACTTGAATACATTTTAAGTGATGTATCGGTACTTTTACTCCGCTATTTTCCTCCGTTTGTGGTCGTTACATGCTTATTTTAATTTAATTTTTATCCATCAACGTGATTGGATAGAGAGATAGTAATAGGTCTCGTGACTTTCATCAAATCAAATTGTGCATAGAAAACTTTAACCGCCAACTGTTTATCATGGCTGCTGGAAGCGCATTCTTCAAGCATAAATTCAGTCGCAACTTCCTCTAACTTAATATGTTGAGGTAAATTTCGGATTTCTGCTTACTAAATGATTTGTATATATGCTTGCCTATCTACACGGCCTGAAATTTGGTGTGAGGTTGCGGGTATTGCATACAGTGTTAACTCCCGCAAGTGCCAAGTTCGGTAAATTCCCACTCACTTATGAGACGCGCGATCTGCGCTGCCTCGTCTCTCCCTCTCGCGTGCGTTCTGCAGCGGTCACTTGGATAAGTCGTTGTTGCTTGTGGAACTTGTTGACTTTTGATGAGTTTGAAAAAGTCTCATCAAACTCATCAAAAGTCAACAAGTTCAACAAGCAACAACTACTTTTACCTCTTTTTGAGTATATTTTAAGTGATGTATCGGTACTTTTACTCCATTATTTTCCTCCGTTTGTGGTCGTTACATGCTTATTTAATTTTTTTTTTCCATCAACGTGATTGGATAGAGAGTAATAGGTCTCGTGACTTCGATCAAATTGTGCATAGAAAACTTTAACCGCCAACTGTTTATCGTGGCTGCTGGAAGTGCATTCTTCAAGCATCAATTCAGTCGCATCTTCCTCTAACTTAATATGTTATGGTAAATTTCGGATTTCTGCTTACTAAATGATTTGTATATATGCTTGCCTATCTACACGGCCTAATTTGGTGTGAGGTTGCGGGTATTGCGTACAGTGTAAACTCACGCAAGTGCCATGTTCGGTAAATTCCCACTCACTTATGAGACGCGCGATC
>NW_015626361.1:393847-399408 GCF_001515625.1 Sinocyclocheilus rhinocerous
CATGAATTTGCCATCCTTCTAGAACAATGTGTATTTATGTTAAAATTGTAACATAAATTATCAAGTTTAGTTATTTTTATTTCTTTATTGCAAAACGCTAAAACTGGCACCGTTTTGGAGAGAAATGGGCTCTCATTTTAATCCATATCATGGGTTGTGATGCTGAACTATGAGTTTCTAATGGTGTTTGTATTTGCACTGTTCTAAACATTAACATTTTATCTGCAACAACAGCATAAGCTGTCTCAGTGGCCTTACACATGCTTTTAAATCAATTTTTTCAAACTTTATGATTTAAATGGGGATGATTGTACTGAGGAATGAGGGGGTAGAATCCACAGCTCAGTACTCACTACTCATGAGTACTTTTAAATAGGCTACTCTTTTACTCTTACTCAAGTAGTTTTTTTGGACAAGTACTTTTACTCTACTCACACTACATTTTTTGGAAGGTAATGGTACTTTTACTTGAGTATATTTTTTCAGTACTCTTTCCACCACTGTTAATTAGTCACCCCTGCTCTAAAGGACCTGATCAAAGATGAAGAAATCGAGGATGACCAACGGACACGTTCAGGCACTTCAAAGTCTCGGATGCAACATCAAAGCATGTGCTTCATAGAGATACACAATTTTACATAAATACTGTGTCACGCAGAGAGTCTAACTAAAAAATGCTGAGAGCTCACAGCAGGGGTTTGTAGATCCAAATAAATAGTTGAAAACGAAGAAGGGAAAACTGTAGAATGCAGAACGGTTAATAATGTAACGCTTGACTACGGCATATGAAGCCTTGCAAGTTGTCGGATGCCACTATACCCCCTTGAAAGCGACCGTGACAGTGTGTCAGCAGACAACATTTGCAGTGCTGATGAACTGAAGTCAGAAAAAGGATTAAGGATGAGCGGGCATCGAAAACGGACATTTAATTTGGATGAATCTGGCATTCCACAGATGGTTTCTAATAGCTGTATGATCACAAAATCACAAAATGTGATATTTCAACAAAATAATCTAAAGCTCCATGTAGCAGAGAGACTTTAGAGATCTGAAATAAGTAATTTGTCTAACAAGCAACAAGAATAGACGGTACTGATGTTCACTGCAGGTATGGACTAATAGATGGACAGTTTTCAGAGCTTCCCAGGCCAACACAATTTCCACTAGAGGAAAACAGACCATCTGCACACAGCCTAACTGTCCCTCATTAGGACAGACCATGCTCTGTTTAACCCCACACCAAAACGCATGCCTCACCTGCTCGCCGTTTCTGTTTTCATCCCTTTTCTTTCACCCTCATTTTCTAACCTTTACATTGCCTTTTCTCGTCTGACTCCCTCTCTCCCTATTATTTAGCCTTATAATAGTTGTTGAAACATATTATTCTCAGAATTAAGATTCAGTATTTGTGCACGCATTCAAGAGACTAAACACACAGTACTTTTCATTCCACTGACTTCTATTCATATGCATGCAAAATCATGAGACAGGAAACACAAACTCACACAAAGAAGTTTCGCATTTTGCTTTGTTTTCTAAGTTCAAGTTTGGTGAATTTTGCCCAGCAAAACTGTATCAGGTTAAGACATGTGACCAAAAGAAGAATGATACATCATGCTGTGGCTTCATAGCTCAGGAGTGTCCAATCCTGCTCCAGGAGGACCAGCGTCCTGCGGAGTTTAGCTGCAACCAGCTGCAACACACTTGCCTGGAAGTTTCTAGTGAGTCTGAAGACATTGACTACGTTTACATGGACATCAGTAATCTAATTATTTACCTTATTCTAAATAAGCCAATATTATGATTATGGTGTTTAGGCATTTTTCCCTTTGTTTTCACACATCCATTTGAGCGGGGCATGATCCGTTACCAAGCTAAATTTCCGCCGCAACAAGTAATCTCAACTTCTCAACAGCCCATTTGATAGCAAGGCATTCTTTTTCTATTGTGGCGTAGTTCTTCTCACGAGGAAGTAACTTACGGCTAATATACATGACTGGGTGTTCCATACCATCTTGTAGCTGGGACAGCACTGCTCCAACTCCTACCTCGGAGGCGTCTGTTTGTAACACAAAGGGTTCACTGAAGTTTGGGGCTTGCAGGATAGGTTCACAACAGAGGGCCTGCTTTAGGTCAGTGAAAGCCTGCTCTGCTTCCTTAGTCCATCTCACCTGGTTTGGGTGGCACTTGCAGGTCAGTTCAGTTAAGGGTGCTGCTTTTGTGGCGAATCTAGGAATGAAGGGTCGGTAGTAACCTACTAGCCCAAGGAAGGTTCTCACTTGCTTTTTGGTTTGGGGTTGGGGCCAGGTGAGTATAGAGTCAATCTTCTTAGATTGGGGTTTCACATTCCCTCTTCCGACAGTGTACCCCAGGTAGTTGGCTTCCTCTTGGGCTAGTGAACACTTGTTTGGGTTTGCTGTTAGAGCGGCTGCCCGTAATGCCTGTAGGACCGCCTCTAGATGGTGAAGATGTTCCTCCCAACTCCTGCTGTGGATGACAATGTCGTCTAGGTACGCTGCGGCATATTGCTGGTGGGGTCGGAGGACTCTATCCATGAGCCTTTGAAATGTTGCGGGAGCCCCGTGGACCCCGAAGGGAAGAATCCGATATTGAAAGGCCCCATCGGGGGTGGAAAAGGCGGTCTTTGGTTTGGCTTGGGGGGTTAGAGGCACTTGCCAACAGCCTTTGGTCAGGTCAAGGGTGGTGATGAAGCGCGCAGGACCCAACCGTTCGATCAGCTCATCGATTCTTGGCATTGGGTACGTGTCAAACTTTGAAATCTCATTCAGTTTTCTGTAGACATTACAGAATCGTGTGCTTCCATCTGGAGATTCTTAATCAGAGTATTGTCTTAATCGTATTAAAATCGGACTATTGTTGTCCATGTAAACGTACTCACTGATTAGCTGGTGCAGGTGTGTTTAATTACAGTTGGAGCTAAACCCTGCTTTGTTTATGTTTGTGAACGTCAGTGTGAATTTGTGCTCCATTCCCCCTTTTTCTCTAGTACCTATAAAGGTCATTTTATCAACCCATCCAAGCTCTCTTCCAAAACCTATTGAGCTATTTCAAGGCTAAGATACCTTGTTTTAAGCACATTCAAAGGTAGGTTCACATGTATCCTTTTCAAAAAAAGACAGTCCCAAAATGTCTTACATTGAGCTCAGTGAAAGAAATCCAAGATAATGGAGAAAAGCTGAAAGGCAACAATAAAAACTTCAATGTAATGAAAAATAGATTAATTTACCCAATATTTGTGTATGCCTATAGCATAGCAACATGCTAACGGCAAACTCTACTGAAATCTACTACAGTCAAGTTTTATGAGTTCCTGTTTATGGAGAGTGTTTCAAATCAGACACTAACAAGTTTCCATTTCCAAGCCTACGTAGTAATAACAAAGCAGTTCACTATGCAGTTTTGGAACAGGGCTATTGGGTGGGTGTTCTTGCTGCAGAGATAATGGAAACACACACAGAGGCTGTTCAAACCTCCTGTGAACAGGTCTGTGGGGGGTCTGTGTCTCACACACTGTAAACAGTGAGAGGGGGTCAGTCTCTCAGAGGATGTCTGTGACAAAGAGAAAAAGCTGATTTGTGAAATTTAAGGGAGGAGACAAATACAACAGCTCAGCACTTTTAGGATCCTGCCTACCTCTCTGTCTCATGCTAGTGACAACAAAACACCCACACACGCACACACACACTCATACATTATGAGACACAAAAAAAACACTTACTGTCCAGCCACACAGAGCGATACAAACTCACACGTACACTGGCCATAGTCAGAGGTGCTCTGGAGCTGTAATAAGATTTAGTCACAGTGCTGGGTCAGTTCTCAGCCATATTGGGGTCACAGGTGTGGTTGTCACCTTGGCCCCTCATCCATAATTCAGCGTTTTAATATAGCGCCACCTCCTCTGCCCCGCTCTTGAGGGCTTACAAGCCACCATCTGCATCTCTCCCTCTGTTTCTTCCCTCAACCTCGCTTTCCTTTTGTTTTGTTTTTGTTTTTTTCTTTCTGACACAGACTGACAGTAGCTGTCCATTTGTTGAGAGCAGTTGGTGTGAAAGGAGGTGTTTGATAGCCGGCAGGACATCGCGTCTCTCTCTGGCCTACGCAGTCGTTCTGCCTCTTATGCGCGACCAGAACAAAGCAAGGTGACACTTTGACAGCATCCTTCATTCGTCTCTTCCATCACTCTCGCATTATCACAAAAGAACGAAAAGAGAGATGCATGCAGTCAGCAACCCCTCCCCTCTCTCTCCTCAGTCCCCTCTCTCTATCTATCTCTATTTCTCCTCTATCCTGCATGTTTGCGTGTTAGGTGGGGAGATAAGGACTCAGGGGCAGGATCATCAGTTCTGATGTAGTGACTCAAAGCCACATCAATCAGGACACAAAGGCCGACAGACCCCATAATGGAGAAAAGCGTAACAAATTCGCTAATGAGATTTACAATGTGACCTAGACGGATATTCAGTGGCATCCACTCAGGATGAGACAGATCTATACAGCTGCTAATGTAGGTAATCATGGGTAGGGTGGTGCAGTGAACAGATCTGGTCTGGAAAGCAAAAGGTTGAAGGTTCATGGAAATCCTTGTGCTTCTAATGATCTGGAACTAATTCAAATGAGCTTTAAACATGACTAAGCACATATTCATTGTCTACAATGCGTATTTCTCCACTGAAATAGATTATAAGTCATAAAAATAAAAAATTTATATTATTTAAAGGGATAGTTAACCCAACAATGAAAAATTCTGCCATCATTTATTCATCCAAACCTGCATGAATTTCTTTCTTCTGCAAAACACAAAATATATTTTGAAGAATGGTTTGTCCAAGACAAAGAACTGTTTTTGTCCATTAAAAGTCAGTGGTTCCAACACTGTCCAATATTGACTTTGATTGTACAAGTAAAAACAGTTGAAACAACCTTCAAATATCTACTTTTGTGTTCCACAACAGCTTTGGAATAACACACTTTCAGAAAAAAAAGGTACAAAGTAGGGATGCTCCGATCAGGATTTTTGCAGCCGATACTGAGTACCGATTTCTTGTCATGGTGATCAGCCAATACCGATGCCGATTCTGATGCTTCAAGCTTTATACAGACGTTATCCCGAAGTTAACTTCCGGTCTGTGTTTGTTTATCAGTCTGGCTATGGCGCCGGCTACAAACGTAGTTAAAGTTAAGGTGATGAGTAGATTTGAAGTTGGGCTCAGGTGCAGAAGACTATTTTAGCCAAGCAGCGCGGAGAGCCGCTTCAGAAACGTGCCGCGACTGGCTGGTATTAAACACAAGCACTGTCACAATCTGTGATGGCGAGGAACGATGGAGACGAGGAATAAACGAAACAGTCCACAATATCAAAACCGATCGATTTTCCAAAAGGCTTCGTTGAATAAACATGAACACGTAGCCTACTGCACATTTAAAAATCAAAACGAGGCGCGGGTGTTTTTATATCACTGTATTACTGAAGGAAGACTATCTTTAGAAAATTTTCGATATCATTTTCATTTCATCTTGCATGTTATATGCCTGATAAA
>NW_015626361.1:399447-399878 GCF_001515625.1 Sinocyclocheilus rhinocerous
TTCAGAAACGTGCCGCGACTGGCTGGTATTAAAAACAAGCACTGTCACAATCTGTGATGGCGAGGAACGATGGAGACGAGGAATAAACGAAACAGTCTTTAATCCAAGAAACACAGGGTACATCCAACACCGGGAATGGCAGGAAACACATGAACATAACAAGTAGAACCGACCGAGACAAACTGCACAGACTAGGACTTAAATACAGGGGATGATTGGGGAAACACAGGTGTATGGGATGACTAATCAAACTAATAAACAAAACGAGGACAGGAAGATGACCAAATTAGGGAACAGAAACAGGGGCAAAACATGACACAGACAGTCCATGATCCTGAGACATATTGGCTGTTTATTAGTAATTATAAAGCAAATAGTAATGCCTTATTCTGCATGACCATATTTTAGATCCCTTAATCCACCCCATACCT
>NW_015626361.1:400307-415369 GCF_001515625.1 Sinocyclocheilus rhinocerous
CGACCAACGGCGGTGGAGCAGGTGGTGGAGGAGCCCGAGGCGGAGACGGAGAGCCAAGGGGATGCCGAGGATTCGGGGGGCCAGGGTGGAGCCAAGGGCTCTGGCAACCAAGGTGGAGGCGGAGATCCGCGGCAGAGCCGGAGCGACTGAGGACCAAGGTGGAGCTTGCGAGAGCCAAGCAGGACCCAGGCCACAGCCAAAATGTCGACCCACGGTGGTGCCGACGGAGGGAGGAGCCATGGAGGAGGAATGGCCGCCAATTCCAGGGGGCCGACCAACGGCGGTGGAGCAGGTGGTGGAGGAGCCCGAGGCGGAGACGGAGAGCCAAGGCGACGGGGAGGATTCGGAGGTCCTAGGCGGAGCAGCGGGGACTGGAGCCCTCTCCTCTTCGCTTTGGCACTTTCGCCGCGCCATACTCTTCTCACCCTCAGCCGCGGTGCAGGGGGCGGAGCTCCTCTCCACGCTCACACCGTCCGCGGCTTTCTCCCTCGTGGTGGGCATTGTCGCCGGCTCTCGCACAGAGGTAACTGTTTTGGTCAGTTCTTCTGTCACAATCTGTGATGGTGAGGAACGATGGAGACGAGGAATAAACGAAACAGTCTTATCCAAGAAACACAGGGTACATCCAACACTGGGAACGGCAGGAAACACACGCACATAACAAGTAGAACCGACCGAGACAGACTGCACAGACTAGGACTTAAATACAGGGGACGATTGGGGAAACACAGGTGTATGGGATGACTAATCAAAAATATAAACAAAATGAGGACAGGAACATGACCAAATAAGGGAACAGAAACAGGGGCAAAACATGACACAGACAGTCCATGATCCTGACAAGCACTGACTAGAGCGGCCGCGATTAGCTCCGTTGTCCGTGGAGTCGTAAAGTGTCGCAGACGTGTGCAGTAAGGCTCTAACGTCAGCTCTAATGTCACTGAATCTGCTGTTAAAAATTAACCATCGATTCATCATGCAAAACATACATGACAAATAGCGAATTTTTCATTGTTTCTCGAAACGTCATAGCATTTCCACACCGGCCATGACATGACTGTGGCGCCCAAATCATTTATGTCCCCATGCATCATGTACGTCGTCACGCATTGATGTCATCAAATTGCGATCGGTTCGTGAGATCGGCCAAGTTAGTGAGTACCGATCGAGTCATAAAATGTGATTATCGGCCGATACCGATCTCCGGCCGATCGATCGGAGCATCCCTAGTACAAAGCTGTTACTGGCATGGTACCCTAAGTTGCGAAAGCTAAAAGATACATCTTTGTACCTTATTTACCCCTAAATGGTACATATTAGAACCTTAAAGGTACATATCAGTACTTTAAAAGTACAGTACCTAAAGTTTAAATATGAGTACATTTTGAGAGGGTACAGCCTCAGTGACAGTTTTGTATCTTTTTTCTGAGTGCACGAGAGTGAGTAAATGATGGCAGAATGATCCCTTTCAGCCAAAACACACACACACACACACACAAACTAAATAAAAGTATCTTGTCCAAACATCAGATTCATGCACGCCTCAGTACCATCCTACCTCTGTATATTACATATGGCATTTTTCAGGTTTCAGACACAGCCTGAACCTCAGTCTGAACTAACCCTACAATCACATCCCACACACAATAGCTAAACTGCCGGAAGATCAGTCACTGCTCTGTGAATGTGTGGGGGTTCTCAGGGCTCCCCAAAGCACCAGAAATAGGCTGGTGATTGTGCCTAATCTCACCTACCTTTAAATGTCATTTGAGTCAGAGAGAGAAAGAGAGTGAGAAAGAAAGAGAGAGGGTGCTGGGGCTACAACCTACCTACTCACACTGCCATCGGAAATTAGTGTCATGTGGGAATGAGACCTACTGAGCCTAGAAAGATAAAATTATATTTAACTTTTTCATTCAGCATGTGGTGTTGCCATAGCTTTAGCTATCTTCATGAATATGTTCACAGGATAAACAGAAATTCATCTGTAATCACAAACTCATGGGTACATACTTTAAGCATCAAAATACAGTCAATAAGGGGTAAGAATACTAACTCTAAACGATGGATGGATGGATGGATGGATGGATGAGTGGATGGATGGATGAGTGGAAACATGCAGGTAGATAGACAGGTGGATGGATGGACTGATGGATGAAGACAGGAAATGGATGGATAAATGAATGGAAAATGGCAGGTAGACAGACAGACAGACAGTTGAATGGATGAGTGAATGGAGACAGACAGGTAAATGGATGGATGGATGGATGGATGGACGGACATTTGGGGAATGGCAGGTAAATGGATGGAGACCGACAGACCAACAGATCTGTATGCTTTGTTCAGTATGAAAGTACAGACGGAACAGCAAGTAGAGAGTTCATGTGAGGACAGAGACCATCAGGGCAGTTAAAGAGAGAGAAAGACAATCAGAGAGACTGTAGACAGAGAGAACAGCTGTAGGGTGACTGCAGAGATGCAGGGAGACAGGAACAGACGGAGAGACAGTCAGTGAGACAGGCAGTCATCATCTGAGCAGCTGCAGGGAGTGAGAAGGTCAGAGAGTTACAGAGCAGCCGTTTGGGAGACAGACAGAGAAAGAAGCCAGATAGAGACGCGGCCAGGGAGGTAGTGTCGCTACACCTGGGAGACATGAACAGCCCTGTGGGTGTCTGAATTTGAATATCAATGTCTTTCCTGATTCACAACAAGGGCAGTGACAGGGGCACTTTCATCTGCGGCGAGCGCGTTTGTGTGCGTGCACATCGTACAGTGCATTAATCACAGCGATGCTCGAGCACCTCCACCAATCCAAACACACCGACCTTGAGGTTACAAGAAAGACATTAGGGCCGTCTATCCTCTCAAAAGAGGGGGGAGAAAAAGCTTTCAAGGTAATGAAATTCTGCCCCTCGCTGGAGTTATTCCAGGCCATTACATTAGGCAAGTCTACGAGCAAATATACAGTAGTTGATCGATAAAACACATTTCTACTAGCAGCCCATAAGTAAAATTAATTAAGTGCCTACTCTCAATTCCCAAGAGAGTGGTCTTTTATTTTCATTACTCTCTCTTTTTATTTTTTACCCTCTCGGATAATTGCGGTTAGGTTTTAAGCATGGGGGTCAAAGTTTGGTTGGGTAGCATGGGTTGTTAACCCCTGCAGGCAGATGCTGATACTACATAATTATGTGGGCAAGATCTTGTATTATTATTGTATTATATAAATATTATTTTAATGTCATGTGTGTCACCCTGATGGTGTTGTAGGATCTCTGTCTTTGAACGGAGACACTTACACGATTGAGTCACACCTGAAACGTGTTTTGGCCATGGTTTATGGACAGGTCACTTAATATAATGCAATGAACATTACCTAACTAACAGAAAACCTAACAAAAATACAAAAAAAAGAAGAAACAATATTATTTATATGAAATATAATAATATAGCCTATGATGTGTCACAAATGGACTTCTGGGAATGTTCTTTTACTGATTTCCACCATAAATTATATGCATTGTTTTTATTCATAAAACATGAATTTGACAGTATCTTAGAGTAAAATTGTATAAAATGTGATGTTAAAGCATTTACAGTTTTTCACCGAATATACTTACAATTAACCGATAGATAGGTTTTTACTATATACTTTTTACAGTTTTTTTTATTTTTTTATTTTAACATTTTAACAGTGTGGACAAAAACAATAAGCCATATAAAACACAAAATGTCTTCTTTCTTTTCTTTTGGAGAAGAAAGAAAAACATGCAGGTTTGGGTTTTTATTTTTTTATTTTTTTTATTTTAACATTTTAACAGTGTGGACAAAAACAATAAGCCATATAAAACACAAAATGTCTTCTTTCTTTTCTTTTGGAGAAGAAAGAAAAACATGCAGGTTTGGAACAACATGAGAGGGGCTATTTTCCCTGTCTGCTTCCTTTGACGTCAAAGCCTAGATAGTCACTCATTCTGCCATCAGCTAATCAAAACGTCATTTTCATGCAGAGTGATTAATCACATGGCATTTATGGCTCAGGTGATCGACTCAAAAGAGTTTCCAGAACTTAGCTCCCATGCCAAAGATGGCATTAGCATTTGGAAACTGGAAATATGCTTTCGGCTTCATCCATATCAACTATCTCCCTTTGAAAGGCAAGATGATGTTATTGGACTGCCTGATCTCTCTCCAGCTCAGAATTTAAATAAAAATGTACAAAAATCTATGCAGGCAACTACCAGTGACAGGGTGTTTTTGCAAAGAGATTGAAGGCATCCGGAAGGAGCTGATCTTCTCTTCTCTCTGTATTTAAACAAGTGTATGTCCTGCTAGGTCTATAATGAGGCTGCTCTTGGATTACAAAGTGGACCGTGGGATTAACTCCTGTGAGTAATACCTCTCCTTGGACGGGTCATATAGCTGTCAGGAGAGGGTCTGTGCTCACATAAGGTACAGCCCATTAAAATGCTAATGTGCAGATGTAGATAAAATAGAGGGAAAATAAAAACACACCAACTCAGCGCTGTGTCTGCAGTGTTACACACACTGCCACACACTCATGCATACAGGTCTTCTCCTCCCCCTCCTCCTGACATAATTCAATCAGGGGATTGAATGGATGAGATCGCTTACCCTCTCTATTTCCCGAAGCACTTGATCAGATTAATTGATTTCCCCCACCCCAAACCTCCCCAGTCAGCAGCATGATAGCAGGAATCAAGTTTACATTGATGTTTTCTATGAAATGCTTCTTTGATTTTATACCCATGTCACAATTCTCTAAAAAAAAAAAAGACAACATAAGAGGAGAAAAAAGTACAACACAGAATGCCTTGGAATAATTGATAAAGGTGAAGGATGACATGAATGGATGGAGAACCTGTTCTTATTCAGAAGAGCCTGTGGTCTGAATCATTAATCAAATGACTCTTTTAAGCCATTAAAAAAGCCTCAAATATACGAGTTACTGATTTGAATCAGTTTAATGACTCAATCACTGTCTGAATAGGTTCTTGATTTATTCACTGAGCCACAAGTCATCAACAACACTAACAAATGCAGGCTACTAAAAGAATAGATAACATAATTAAGTAAACAGAAATGGAATCAGAATCACAAACAAAATCATTAAATTCTTTACAGTCCTGTTCACACCAAAACAAATGTTCAACACGAAAATTCTGTCAATTCTATTGCAAATATTATTGATTGGCAAGTTTTCTTCACAATTAAAGATTAGAACAACTCTCTCCAAAAATGCGGATGCCCGAACATGCGGATGTTCGTGTTTGTCTAAATAGATTCATTAACAGCTGTTCATTAATATTTAGAATGTTTATCGCACCAAATTTTCGCACCGAATATTCGTCTTGGTGTGAACAAGCCTTACAGCTAGTTAACATTGCCCCAAAAAATCATTTTTAACGACTTATTTTACTGTGTTTATTTAGTGTTTGTTGGGTCTCGGGAAGCTGTGGCGTAATTTTCCAAAAATGCTGACACAATCTGACTTAATTGCTAATCGTTGGTATGGTGATGAGGTAAGAGTTCCTGTCTACTCTGTAGAAATAAATTAACAGAAAAAATAGGCTTTTCAATTGCAATCACAATTCTTTGTAGTGAACGCAATAAAGCACTTTTTAAGAATAGAAAAAATGCTTAAGCGATTAATCTACAATCTCTTTCTTTTCAGTTGGTTTTTAAATGTGAACAACGGCATGCAGAAAGACAAGTTTGTTGGGGATCTGCCAGATTCTCATTCTTATCAGTGACCACCACATCAGATACCTCTTGCTCTCTCTCTCTCTCTCTCTCTCGATGGAGATCCCTGGAAAACACTTTGGAACACTATAAAATTGATGGACTGTTCTGATAGCAACAGGGCCATGAGCAAGAGATGCACAAACACAAAGAGAGAAAAAGAGAGTGAGAGAGAACGAGAGAGACCTCCTGCTTACTCTTATCACTGTACTGCACATGTTCTCAACACACCACGTCAAAGCTTTAACTGCGGAGACAGCACGAGAGAGAATTGTGAGGACTTGTAGAAAGAAACTAAAAATATCAGTTCTCTACTTCACATCCCTGTGTGCATTCAAACGCTGCCCTTGACATTTAAACAGCAGCGTCTGTTCTTATACATCAACACACATCACACACACACACACATCACACACACACACACCTCCTCCCTGAATACACACATCTGAATGCTCACACATGAGCAAACTTTTCAAACTCTATGTTTAAAGATGCAAACGCACACAGTAATAACCAACCGAAAAGGGCCTTGTTCTAAAGGACCATGTTTACCATGAAGTAGAAAGACAGGGAGGTATGCAGGAGAGGAGAAGGGGAAACACTTTGAAACACCTGCAAGAATGCACTGCTGCTCCCTGCTGCACAGAGAGGGGGACACACACTCAACAGAGAAGACGAGACGAGACGAGACAAGATGAGATGAGAATTTTTTTTTTTTACAAATATCATAAACAATTAATTAATAAATATGAGTTGCACCACATTACATTTCCCTTGGCAAACAAATCTTGCTTTGTCATAAAAAGTTAAAATTATCTGATACTTTAAGAAACTTTTTGACCTTGACATACAGTAATGAATGTCTGCAAGGGCCCCATCTATAATATCCTGTTTTATGTTTTTTTCTGCATGTTGGTTGCATCACATGACTTTGATTTTGTTATATTAATCTATTGTTGATATTATTTTTTTATTAATAATAATATAAATAATAATAAACAATAATAAAAAGATAATATTAAAGTACTTCAGCTTTTTTGTCAAGAATTTCATTCTTTTACTGAGGCTTTTTTTGTTTCATTATATCACGACTTTGAAATTTTTACTTAATGCCCCCCAATTCAGAAATTAAAAATGTGCTTAAATAAATTTAGATGTATTCAAGCCACTATATCTATTAATTGCACTTTTCAGGTATTTTGTAATAAATGAAGGATCCAGGGTGTCGTATCATTGACCCAATGACAGATCTGCATGATTAAACCAGCTAGATGAAAACAAGACTCTATTACAGCTTTCTCTCCGTCTCTTTTAGAAGGATTGATCTGGTCATCGCATCTTGAACTATTGCCCCAAGGGTTCCTCTGTGCTAACACAGCTGTGCCCACACACTTCATGTAATAAACCAGTCTTTCATACACACATGCGCTAGCTCCACTTACACCTAACATACACCTAATGAAACACTCAACCCAAGCATGACCTCGAAGTGACCTCGTACCGCATATATTACAGGGGTCACTGAGGGCACGGTTTTACTCGCGCATACTTGTATTATATTTACAGAATGAAGCCGTGTAAATACTGTGTGTGAAAAGCAGAATCAAATCAATGGTTGCCTGAGAAGGAAAATCAATAAGCATTACAGATGCATTAGATGTGACAGCTACAATTTCATACACCACTTCCTGTCGGCTCCCAGCAATTTCATAACAACACAAAGAAAAAGAGACATTATTTGTTCAAAAGCGTAGGAAAATTCATTTTGAAATTTGCTTTTAATAATTCATGCCAAGGCTTTCAGAGTTTTTCAACCTGGAAAAAAGAGAAATACTCATGAAGGAGAGAGTGGTGAGCGTGTGTTTATTGTAAGTCGTGCTTGTCAGGCACTGTTCTGATTCTTCTGAATTAGTGCGCAGACAGCTGGTTAACACTGATAATACTACTTCCGACCTTCATGAAATAAACACTATGTCTAACCTGCAGGCACACACAGAGACTCGCAACAGTCCGCTATTAGGTCAAACACAGCTACAAGCTGTATCACTACACAGCTGTAGTGCAGAGGGGACAATGAGCATCACTCTGATTGATCAGAGCTCTTTAACTTTTCAAAGCATAATACTGTCTCTCACACACACATGAGTTTTTATATCAAGGTGGAGATTTGGGTTTTTCTATATATTACTATCCACTAACTCCCACAGAAACATTTCTGCACTTTTACTTTTTCATTAAAGGGTCAATGACGTGGCGTTCATTTCTTTTCTTTTATATTGCAACAATTCAAACATGCAGAAAAACAGAAAATAATATCAGTGAGGAGACCCTCATGACTGTGTCTCAAGGCAAACAAGTCGAGGCAAGGTCAGTTCAAGTTGTAAAAGAAGCAGTAGTCGCTTTTTGACAGTTTGTTGCTTTGTCACAATATATACTGGGAAAAGTGCTATTCAAGCCACATTTAATTGAATCATAGCTTATGGCCAAGAACAATCTACTTCAGGAAATTGGCATCTAAATGAAATGCAAATAAAATGCTACAGTTATATAGCTATATCTGTAAGTAATGTGCAAGGACAGCTGATAAATATATTGCACTCCTGTGGCTCAGTGGTAGAGCATTGCGTTAGCAGTGCAAAAGGTCGTGGGTTCAATTCCCAGGGAACACACATACTGGTAAAAAATGTATAGCCTGAATGCACTGTAAGTCGCTTCGGATAAAAGCGTCTGCTAAATGCATAAATTATTATAAATATTAATTAAATTACAAAGAAAACAGAAGCATAAGTTATGTTTTTACATACCTTCCATGCAATGCGGTTGCCTTTAGAGTCATGTTCCAGTGCGATGGGAAAGTCTCCACGCTCGTAGAACTTACGGAAAGCTGTGGGTTTAGCGGGCCTCTCTCTGAAAGCCCCTGCAGCTGGAGGGCCCACCACCTATAGGACACAGAGAGAGAGAAAGCCTGTTAGATGCTGTGTCATCAGAGGGAATGGCAGTCCTAAAACCATCACAGAAAATGAAATGGTTTTGATCCTCTTTCATCCCAATGTAAATCTGCTCTCTGTCTGATGTCAGAGGAAGCATATATCTGCTTTATAGCGACACACTACAAACCACCAATTATTCACAATGTCTGCCTCATATAATTCAAGTCTAGCAGATGACACAAAGTACATATTAGCAGTATAAATAAACTGATGCATTCACCACAACATACAAGATCGTGACAAGCTAAAGAAAATGAAATGAGAGTTGTTTATTCAGGAACAGAGTTGAACTGATGAAGGCCCCTGCAGTGAGAATGTGGCTGCCCAGGGATTTGCTCCAGGCCTTGGCATTAAAATCTGACTTCATCTGAATAAAATCACACAGAGAGTGATCCAGAGATGCTGTTTTGCTTAATTGCTATGGTTGTTCAAATTTAAATTAATGCATAAAGCTAATGGTTAACAAAACAACTATGCTAATGTGTTTATATAAGAAACATGCTCTAGTCTTGGCACATTAATACATATCTTAAAACACTTTACACCATGGTCTGTCTGAATACTCTATTCTGATTGGCTGGCAGGTATGCATTAAAACCGTTTAATGCACAAGATAGTTCCAAGTCAGTTTAATCACCATTCTATATTAATGCGCTGCTTTCATTGACATAAATAAACAAACACACCACTCGCACACACAGAAACATCAGAGTACAGAAACTTGTCAACACTTCCCCGCGACTTTTATTAATAAAATAGCTTAGATCAGGGCTCCAGACTCATTCTTCCCACTGGTCGCTCTTTTGAGACTAACTTTCTCAGTTGGTCGCACGAGCACATGATTTGGTCGCAATATTTTTTTTTTCCGCTACAACATGGGATTAATCAATGCATGCTTTTATCATAGTTTATAGTTATATGGAAACGAAAGTGGTTAACATTCAACCCGTTCTTTTTCATCAGTATTATTTGTGATTTGAATTTTGTGAACGGGAGTTCCTATTTTGCTATGTTATAAGCCGGGCCAGGCGATCTTGGTGTCACATTTTACAAGAAAAATAATTGTCTGTTTTGTTTACATACCACCCTGTTTTGTTCACACCCTTCATTTTTTAAGACTAAAACAAAAGATGGATTCATTGTTATTCTTAATTAAAAAGCACAACAACATAATATACAATGACAATCTAGCTTACAAAACGTTTATTAACAAAAACGAATAACATGAGGCATGGCATAGCCTACACCACATGTTGTATTATATACCGACTAATAAATTACAGAATGTTTAGCAAACACTGAGGAATCAAATAAAAAAATAAAATAAAAGAGATCCTCCATAGCGTAACGTCAGGTAAAGAGCAAAGATAACAAGTTTTTAAAACGAAAACAAAAAGAAAAGTAAACGAGTAGCGCGGTTTCGTTATGCTTTCAGTTACTGGCAGAGAATGAATGATCATTTTCAATAATCCAGTCTGCCGTTTTTGTTCAGACCAATGCAAAGATCCACCCACATAACCCCATTTTAAATTAATATAATAATTTATACTTCTGACTCATCCCTTTTCTGAAAAAAATGGTTTAAAGGCCCAATTGTGAGATTTATCATTTTATAATTTTGTTTTTGTGAAAACCTGTATCTCAACTGTAAATGAATTGCTATTCCGTGGTCTACAGCATGAAAGAAATCCATTATAACATGTACATGAAAAATTTAGAAACATTGGACACAACTATGAGGCACCATTGTGCAGCAGAAAGCATCACAACAAAAAAGGAAGCTCAAGGTTGATCAAGGTAAATGTGTGCAAATGTATAGGGCCCCACACCTATATTTTATACAAAATCTGCCCCTGCATGCCGTGTTTGACCATTGCGTTTGCATATTTTGCAGAGTCTCATGCATGATACAGCATTTTAAAAATGTGGGACTCAGGTTCAAGTTTTAAAATAATATCTTTTTTTTTTTTTTCCACTACCCTGCATCTCGTGTTTTTACCATCAAAACACATTCTGTGTGAAGTGAAGTGACATGTGGCCAAGTATGTTGACCCATACTCGGAATTAGTGCTCTGCATTTAACCCATCCAAGTGCACACACACAGTAAAAGCCTTGTCCAAATACCCACACTTGCAGTCTTGGCCACTTGAGAGCGCGTGCGCGCGACAGGAAGTAAGTGTGCAAGTCTGTCCCATGTCTTCAAAATGCCAAAGTGCAGTGCCCTTAATGGATACTAAACCCACACTATCTCGAATACCGCTCCAGAGCGCTATTCAAGGCTAAGTGTATCCCATCATGCATCATGTTCTGGAAATAAACATCAGGTAATGAAAAGTTCGACACACACTTGTGGTCTTCACGCTCACTTGAAGACTTCGGCCAAATACAGGAAATACGTCATTTAAGTAATCAAGTGGTCAAGTGCAAAGACTGCAAGTGTGGGTATTTGGACACGGCTAATGAACACACACACCGTGAACACACACTCGGAGCAGTGGGCAGCCATTTTACTGCGGCGCCCGGGGAGCAGTTGGGGGTTTGGTGCCTTGCTCAAGGGTCTCACCTCAGTCGTGGTATTGAGGGTGGAAGAGAGCGCTGGCTATTCCTTCCCCCCCACGACAATTACTGCAGGACCTGAGACTTGAACCCACATCCCTCGGGTTACAAGTCCGACTCTCTAACAATTAGGCCATGACTGCCCCCGAACAGCCATTTAAACTGTTCTGATTAAATGGAAACTGAAACTGATCAAGCAAAAAGATCACATTGAAAAGATTTCAAAAGTACAATTAATTTACTTATATCAGAAACTTTCATGAACATTCCAAGAACAATTAGGGAAGTTGAAAGTTGTATTTTCAACAAATAATGACTTTGATCTGTTTCTCACAAAAAGCTTTTGTATGATTTCAGAAGATTGGGAATAATGACTAATCATTTTTGGGCAGAATTTTCTGAAAATTCATATACAATAGCTTCACAAAGGGCCTATGAGAGGATTCAAACTGGTACACAATACTTACAAGTACACATAAAAATTATTTATACGGTAGCAGAATGTTAACAGATGACATTCAGCCTGTGATGGATGGGCAGGAAGTAAATGTTCTCCACAAAGTGATGGTCAAGTGAGCACTTCCTGTGAGTGAAGGAAGATGATGACAGCAGAGTCCATTCTATCTGCAGTTAAACCGAGAACACACACACTCATCTGAGGAGTGAGCTGTGAGTCCTCAGCCATCTCTTTCTATGAAAGCTGTGTTTCAATCACTGGAAACCGCTCTACCTCAGAGAGAGAGAGAAGCTCATTAATCCTCAGGCTGACTTCGCATTGGAGATGGTGTAATTCCATGAAGGTGATCAATCACCTGCCCAAGCTGAGGCCACATCTCTCATGCTTTCTCTGGGCTCCTAAACTGCTTCTGAGAGCCTCTGATGGATGCATGGTGAGGGGCTGCAGCTCTCCGCTCAGGCAGGTGAAACCCACATTAACATTTCCACTGCTCTCTCTCGCCTCCTACTCTCACATGACACATTCCCCTGACAATATCATTCAATTTCTGATAGTGTGTGTGTGTGGCTGGTGACTCACCAGGTTTAGCAGAAAAAACAGAGGCTGCTTTGATAAGGTCAGACTTCACACAACCGCTGCAGGCAACTAAATTACCTCCCTTTATTCATGGAGCATTCACCTCCACACTCCACACACATACTCACCGATCCACCCACTAATATACACAACACAACCTAAAGGAAGGTCCCTTAGAAGAGTCACCCAGCACCAAACTATCAGACGACGTGATGGCTCATCTGTCTATCTATCTATCTGAAATGAGCAGTATAATTCACTGTAGATGCAAATGGAGAAATATGAGTGTAAGCTGTTTGATATGGTATCAATATCCATAAAACCACAGAGGCTTTTCTCTCATTTTGCAACCTTATCTACTTCATGATCCAAATTATACGAGACATACATTATATAATGTTTACACTGCAAGTGTGAGAATTTAAATGAGAACATCAGCCTTCTGTGATGCTGATAAAACTCTGAAATAACACCAGTGTCTGGTTTATTCAATAAGGATGCCTGATTTCGACTTTCTTCAGTGACATGCTAAACATACACTACTGTTCAAAAGTTTGGGGTCTGTGAGGTATCTAAAAAAAAAAGAAAGAAATTAATACTTTTATTATATGTAAATTTAAAATGTTACAGAAACATCTTTTCAAATAAATGGTTCTTTTGTACTTTCTATTTATCAAAGAAACCTGAAAAAAATGTATAATTGTTTCTACAAAAAAAATTAAGCAGCACAACTGTATTCAACATTTGTAATAATAAGAATATTAGTGTTACGGATGGAAGGATACAAGAAGGCAGGGTCGGATCCAAGTGCAGCTTTAATGTCACAGCGAAGTCAAACAAAGGCAGTAGGTCAAAACACAGGAACAGACAGATTAGACTCAGGCTCAGGAATCGCTAGGCACGGAGCAGTAGCGAACAAACAGACAATCATCAACATAATCACAATACTTCGCAGTGAGTGTGTGTGTGAGAGCAACCTTTATAGTGCTCCAGATAGACAACAGGTGTGTGTGTGTAATTAGTTCCAGGTGCGGGGCTTGTGGGAAATGTAGTCCATAGTGAGAGCTGACTGATATCGTGACAATTAGATTGATTTCTGAAGGATTATGTGCCACTGAAGACTGGAGTAATGGCTGCTGAAAATTCAGCTTTCCCATCAGAGAAATAAATGACACTTTAAATTGTTAATATTTCACAATATTATTGCTTTTACAGTATTTTTGATCAAATAAATGCAGCGTTGGTGAGCTGAGAAAACATAAAACATAAAATCATACTTACCCTAAAGTTTTAAAAGGTAGTGTAGTTTTAAAATTAAATATAATAGATTTACATTTGTTGTTTGTTAAAGAAATACAACAATTTAGATCTTATTTTGTTCTAATTGCATTTAGCCTATCAATTATATAATTTGTGTAAGAAAAATCTGACATTTGAAATATTCTGGGAGAATAGGAAATATGCAAATAAGAGAAATGGAATTCTTTGCTGTCAGGGGAACCTGAGCTGAAAGTGGTGTTTAGAGCTTGATTTAACACTCCTCCCCGCCAGTAGCCTGCTGAATGCTAGTGAGTGTGTTGTCCCTGTGAGGAGACAGAGCTCAACTGAGTCACTCCTGATTCTGATGAAAAATGACAACACTGTTGGCAAAGATGCCAACGCTCACTGTGGAGAACAAAAGAGAATGAGGGATGAAACAAACATCATGTATTCAATTATGAAAAAGAGTCAAAGAAAAAAAGCTTGAAAATGGTCACACCATGCTGATTTTCTTCAGACTGTAACTCGACTCTTGTACAAAACCTAAATAAATGCATTTTGACTTCAGCTCGGTTCAGTAAGGCAGCATACTGTAACAAGGCAACCAGCTTTCAGCCTTAATATAGCTGATCATACAGTACATAAATATCACAAACATTCCCACAGCTCCAAGAAAACACAAATACAAGAAAGCAAATTCGTGGCAAAAATATCCTCCTTCAACAACCCTGATCTGCATTTTTTAGCTTTCCTAGTAAAACTCTCCTCCATAATCTTATAATCCTATAAGCATCACCTTCAGTCAGTGACACCACAAACGTTCGCGGAAAATGAAGATGTTGTTTTAATAGTCTTAATCTAAATTTGGATGAGCCATGTGCGGTAGGAAAAGAACATTTTAATAATCCATCTGTAATCCAATTTGTATCAGAAAGAGTATCTTCCATACACTTACCACTCTGTACACCAGCACAAGAACTTAACAAAGACTCAAGGCAAAAATGCCACTGTAAGTGATAATGTTGTCCCAGACATTTCAAATGTGGAAGCAAAATGTGCAAAAAAAATTTATTTCTAGGTCTTTTCTATTCTGTCTTGTTATATTATTCCTCCGAAACACAATGCAGTGATCTATAGCAGTTGATAACTAAATGCCAGTTGATATAAATTAAGCAGTTGATATAACTAAAAGCCACAGAATGTCTAATAAGATTAGAATGAATTTGTAACAAGTTTGTAGTCACGGGAAGAAGGAGGCGGGAACCGGCGAACATTTAAATAAAACTTTAATCAACTAAACAAACACAAAATGAAAGTAAAGCGGCAGCCCCTCGCGGACGACTGCCGAACACAAAACCGATCCGATCACGGCGGCCGCGGCGTACCTGGGGGTAAGGACAGACAGACGAGGCGAGAGAAAAGGAGACGGAAGGATGAGGAGAGACAGAGACGAGAGAGG
>NW_015626361.1:415528-422165 GCF_001515625.1 Sinocyclocheilus rhinocerous
AGCGCGACAGCCCCTCGCGGATGACTGTCGCGCACAAACAAAACCAAAACACAAAATAAAATCCAGGCCTGGTCCTCTCTCGTCCGACACTGTCGTCACTCCTCCCTTTTATCCTTCCGGAGCTCCTCCGTGAGACTCGAGACCGGTGAGTGGTGCAGGTGTCGCTCATTATCAATTACTCCACCGGCCTCGCTCCGTTCCCATGGCTCTCGGCCCCGCCCCACTCGTCACAGAATTCCAGGAGGTAAATATTTATACTTAATAAGAAATGTAATTTCTAATATTGCTGTACACTCTAACTGTAAGTGCATTGTGGGTAATGTGGAAACATACAGCTGCTGCACATTCAGACAATGAAAATATCTCTTCTGTTGTGTCGCTCTGCACTTGAACGTAATAGTGAACACTAAATGAATTAGAGGAGGACATTATTGTGTTTCACACGTGTAGCGTCTGGACCAATCAGACACACCATTTGTCATTTGATTTAACAAATCAATTATTCATTAGATTAACAAACATTCACAGACCCCTCACCCAATAAACATACTGGGTGCCAAAATGTCTGTGAACAAGGCCCAGGACCCTGGTTACCATGGCAACCCTGACACCGTATGTTAGACCAGTTTAAGTGTTTATGGTGTGTGTGTGTGTGTGTGTGTGTTTATGTGTATGTTAGACCAGTTTAAGTGTGTATTTGTATGTTAGACCAGTTTAAGTGTTTATGTAGTATGTTAGACTAGTTTAAGTGTTTATGTAGTTAATAAAGTCTTACTTGTATCACACTTGATGTTGTTCATTGTTTGCTCATAACTGGAGTCCCTTATCATGCAGATTTATGCTACAAGCTCTTTGTAGAATTGTACACTAAGAAAGTTGTTTCCCTTAACCAGGAAATTGACGTTCTTAGAATTGACAGACAGTTGACCCTGAGAGGTCAAGTAAATATCTACAGCGGATCTAAATATTTATAATTAATTATAACTAGTTATGATTAATTATTCATATTTCCCCATGAGCTGATTCGCTACACACGCTACAAGCAGTGCTGGTATGTGGATAAAGAACGTCTGTAGATCTTTGTTACACACACACACACACACCTGGTCACCAGTGCTGACTTAGCAAGCTCAATGAATGAAGCACATTGATCAGTCTTGCCACACTTTACATTTACTGCCATGATCAGTAATCAGACCTGAATCTATTCAAGACTGTGCAGACCAATTTAACAGCACTAAAGAGTAACACCTATGATTGTGAACCATCAGACACATTCCATCAGCACACTCCCTGCAATCTACAAAGGCATCTGGACACCTTTAAGAGTGTGTATGTATCCAGATGTGTGTAAGCTGAGTGATTTTTTGACTGTTGGTCAGCAGTTCTGTTCAGATTATTGCTGCATTATGTGCTGTCAAGAGGCAGATTTCGAGATCCATGCTATGCTGCCAGCATCTAGACGTTTTAAATTAGAAAATTTGAGTTATAATTATTCATACTCCCTGTTATGCTTCTAGTGCCTTTGGAAGAAAATGTTCTTATATTGGAACACCATGAGATTATCAAGCCAGAGCTGTGTTCTTCATCGCAATAAGCTCATAACTTCGTCATCTTCAGCAGAGATGGCAAGATATGTGTCTTTTGGCTGACAAACACTGAGGCAACATTCCACTGCCAATTTCAAGCTTAACAGCCACCACAATGTTGTCTATCAGCATGCAAGTTTCATCAGATGACAAAAAAGAACACATTTGATTATGCGTGTAAACAGCTACGCTCACACACCTGGAACCCATTGCTGAGAACAGGACATATCTAAAGCAGTTGAGTAGGATTTCATTTACATTCTCTGAACCCAATCAAAAATAATAAACAAAAATGACTTGTCATTAATATTTATTACAATGCATTTTTTGACATTGACACATGATGTTATAGTAGTTTAACTTTTAGTTAGGTTTGAATATAAATTTGTCACCACAATCTGGTCATCTACAATTACAAGAAAAGATGATTATATTATTTAGACAACTGTTTCACATCATTAAAAAAGAGCTAGAGCTAGACTGTTCATTATTTCATTTAGCTATCTAAATGCTCTATTGTTAATTCCACTGAACCACTGATCTGTGGTTTTTGCTTGAGTAATCAGAACAATTAATTGCCGAGGACCAACAACTGAAAAAGCCTAATCATCAAATCTACTGTATCTGCAATTGCTTTAGAGCTAGCCTTTGTGATTAACACATCATGGGCATTTTCTCAGGAGACAATTGAAAGCAATGCCTCCTCAAAAAAAAAAAAAAACACGATATCAAATCATGTTTCACGCATCACATTTCTCTAAAGTAACACTGAAGTAAAGTAACAGTGACTAAAGTGATAAATGCAAACAGATTAGGGATGCACCGATAGGATTTTTTGGGGCCAATACCGATTTTAACAATCACTTATTGGCCGATTCCGATACTGATACCGATATTTGTCACTTCCTCTCTTATTTGAAATTTTGGCATCAGAATAGATAGTATTTTGATCATGTTTTAAAGGGGTCATATGATGCTTTTTTAAAGATCATTATTTTGTGTATTTGGTGTAACAGAATATGTTGACATGCTTTAATGCTCAAAAAACACTGATGATAATGCAACTGAGAGAGAGAGTTTAATGTGCACTTCTCGTGCTGTGTTTTGTTTAGCTCTTATGGTGATTTTTTTGGAGTGAAAAAGGACGCAATAAACTTAATAAAACATCAGTAAAGTTTTGGTCATCATTCAGATGAGGTCCGCTACACTTATGAAAGTTACAAAAGTTATTTAGTCAAGAATAGTGTGCGATCTTTTGTCTTTTGTTATTTGATTAGCATTAAAGTGCAGACAGCAGCGCTAGGATTATGCAACAGACATTATACAGCTCAGTGCCTTCACGCAGTTAATTAATAAACCATTGGTTTGTTATATCGGCCTTTTTCTTTATATAGCCGATATGCCGATGGTTGTAAATTGAGGAAAAATCGGCCGATAAATATCGGCGGCTGATACATCGGTGCATCCCTAAAGCAGATAAAAGAAAATCATAGAATACCAAAGAGAATGTGACTAAACTAAACTTATTTCACTCTCTTCAAACCGAGAACTAACTCTTTTGGCACATTTTGCATCGGCAGAAGAAAGAAAACCGTAAAGAGAAAGGAAGACCTAGTATACAGATTATCAGGAGTCCCCTCAGGTTTTGAAAGGCAACTGTCCTCTTTAGTAAAAGAGGAGCCAAACAGTTAAGTGAGTTTGCAACAGAAGCCTTGCTTACTTTGAAAAAAAATTCACAATTCCTAATCAAAGTTGACAATATTATAATAGAGAAGAGGGACATTCCCTTAGAAATATACACAAAGACTGCTCTTCAGAAGAGAAAGCCTGCACTGCAGTTGTGTTCAAAGTCTGAAAGATAAAACACGTTAAAAGATTAAAAGAAACAAAAACATTAAGTGAAAGGTTAGAAATAAAAAGTATTCATTCAAAGAAAGGGGATTAAGCAATAAAAGTTGTTTTTCTTTTTTTCTTTCTTTTTTTTCTTTTTTGGCTGCCTTGTAAAGTAGTTTCCACTAAGTTACTTTCAAAAAAAATTTAACATTACTTATAAATATTTATATATTTTATTTTATTTAGAAAAAAATAATTAGAAAATTAGAAAAACATAAATATCACACACTTCTCGAATTAGCATCACCATAAAAATATTATGAATACAAGATTTTTAAGAAAGTAATACTTTTATTCATCAAGGATGTTCACAAAAAAATCTTATTTCAAATAAATGCTATTCTTTGAATTTTCTATCAGATAATCCACGAAAAAACTGTATCATGGCCCACAAATGGGTGGAACCTATGGGTACTCTCCTTCTTGCAAACAGAATGTTGATAGCTAATGTGGTGCATAGGGCTGCAACAAATGATTATTTTGATGATCGATTAATCTAACGATCATTGGAACGATTAATCGACTAATCATCGATTATTCCGCTGCTTAATCAGTAGACATTTATTGATTATTCAGCTTTTACAATTAGTTAAAATATTGAGTTATACATATTCTCACAAATAAATTAAGGTAATCACTTCAGCTTTTGAAAGTCATTATGTAATTACAGTTATACAATTAATTTATACAAATAAATATATTTGGCACACAAAATGAGATGTTTTTTCCCCACTAATAAAAAGATTTTATCATTAGCTAGCTCCACACTGGAGAGCTGCTTTATAACAGAAAATCAAGTTGTAATTCTAACTGAAAGCGACACTGACTCTGGTTTTTCATGTTTAATACTGTAAAGCTGCTTGCTTTAAGGCTATCTATTGCATAAAGTCAGTGCTTTCCCTAGGTTTACAGCTTTAAAAAAAAAATTCTGGACTCCTTTTTAATGGTTAAATTAAATTTTATTAATCAAAAAGCATGTCTAATTAATTATAATCTAATTAATTAATTATTAATTATTAATTATTGAAACTTAATTTAACATCAATTTATTAAAAGTTTAACACAAATTACATGTTTAGGGTCCTATGAAATGTTTTATTTTTTCCAACCTTATGTTTTATTGTTACCAAATTCTGTGTTTTAGCATGTTAATTATTTGACAGCATAAAACAAGTTTCATTTATTCTTACAATAGCCTTACGATTTTTCCCCTCAGAAATTCTGTGTTGTGTATTTACATTTTTAAAGGCATAAAACATTCATTTAATTTATCTTTTAAATAAAGAAAATTAAACATTTTATTTTTTATTTTTTTGGGAAAATAAAGGGGACTTAATATTACAATTAAAACATTGAAGAAATATTGTATAATTATTCCTTACAAATAAGGTTTTAATAATTTTAGTAGTAGTAGTAGCCTATTATGTACATTCTATTGAACAACAGTAATATATTTCTGCTGCAATGTCTTCAAGTTAAACCAAACTTTTATTTTGACGGGTTGCCGTGAATACCTTTACATTTCTGTGTGTATGTGATATGAGGATAGTTTTACTCAAATGAAATGGTCAAATGCTCATGAAGTGACTCTCAGAGCAGTTCTGGAGATGTTCATGTATTTATGTCCTCATTAGTAAGACGGCAGACGTTAATATCACCTGAAGCGTGACGCGCACTTCAGTACAAGTAGTAAACAATCTACTTCTGCATCTGCATCTGCACCATTCATTAACACACAGAATTCATATTTAAATAGTCGTTTTGCGGCTTAATATTTACAAATACTAGTGGGAGTGGGACCACTTTTGTGTGCGCGCATGCTTGTGTGTGTGTGTGCGTGCATTGGGGCGGAACTCCGCTGTGCGCGATACAGAGAGCACAACATATTTTAGAATACAAGCCATGTAACGTAGAGACAGAAATGACATGCCGTCGTGTAAATAAGATAGAGTTTTTTACGATCGCTATGACAATTTTTTCAATACTTTTAACCATTTTCCTAAACTCTTAACACAGTTAGCACAACATCCGTCTGTGTAGGCTATACAATTAACACATTTCTTGTTGCTTTGACACAAAATGCATACAGTTAACACAAATTTAAAATGCTTGAACTTCTTTTACACACAAGCTCAACCAAGACCAAAACAATGTAATTTTACACTGTATGTCAGATCAGATAACATAATTTTCTAAAACTAACTTATAGGCTAAAGTCAAAGTGAACAGCTGTTCATATTGCTTCAGTACAAGTAGTAAACAATCTACTTCTGCATCTGCATCTGCACCATTCATTAACACACAGAATTCATATTTAAATAGTCGTTTTGCGGCTTAATATTTACAAATACTAGTGGGAGTGTGCTCACTTTTGTGTGCGCGCATGCTTGTGTGTGTGTGTGCGTGCATTGGGGCGGAACTCCGCTGTGCGCGATACAGAGAGCACAACATATTTTAGAATACAAGCCATGTAACGTAGAGACAGAAATGACATGCCGTCGTGTAAATAAGATAGAGTTTTTTACGATCGCTATGACAATTTTTTCAATACTTTTAACCATTTTCCTAAACTCTTAACACAGTTAGCACAACATCCGTCTGTGTAGGCTATACAATTAACACATTTCTTGTTGCTTTGACACAAAATGCATACAGTTAACACAAATTTAAAATGCTTGAACTTCTTTTACACACAAGCTCAACCAAGACCAAAACAATGTCATTTTACTGGCAAATTTTCAAATGCTTTCACACTGTATGTCAGATCAGATAACATAATTTTCTAAAACTAACTTATAGGCTAAAGTCAAAGTGAACAGCTGTTCATATTGTGAATTGAAACACAAATATGTCTCCTGTATTTTATTCCATTGCTAATGAGAAAGAGCTGATTGAAATTATGCAAATATATAAATTACAGCTTATTCCCATCTAGAAAACACACTCAGGTGTTGAGGTTCTTTCAATCGCATGACCATATGATATACAGTAAAAGAGGACCTCTTTGGGCTGATCTTGTGTGGAAAAGTATTATTCTTAAATTCTGGAATAGCACTATTCTTTAAAAAAAAAAAAACGTTTAGTCCCTTTTAGACTTGCACTCTATTCATTTACTGCTTGTTTTCTTAAAAAAAAAAAACTAACACTAGCTTTTC
>NW_015626361.1:431679-432791 GCF_001515625.1 Sinocyclocheilus rhinocerous
CTGTGTTAAGAGTTTAGAAAAAGTACTTTAAGTATTGGTAAACGCTTGTTAGCAATCGAAAAAAACGTTAAGCTAACTGAGACTTGTTATAGCACTTGCATATCATTGCTCTTTTGTTGATTTTGATTGCTTCCATTGTCCTCATTTGTAAGTCGCTTTGGATAAAAGTGTCTGCTAAATGACCAAATGTAAATGTAAATGTAATGAAAAGTGCACTCCTGCATAAATGTGAGATTTTAGAAGATCTGTACCAAAGACTGGTGCCAGAGAATGGGGACAGGTGGGAGACCACTTGCCAATATATGCGATCACATGGTACAATGTGGCATGCCACCATTCCCAGTGCAGTCAGAGCCTGGTTTGACAACCATTCGAGAATGATGTCTCTTTTCCTTGCCCCTTACTCCCCTTTCCTCAACTCCATTGAGGAGTTTTACTGAGCCTGGAGATGGAAGGTTTTTGACCATCGTCCCTCCAGATGTCAGACAATACCAGGAAGGATAAGGCATACCAAAAGATTCTTCCCAAGATGCCTTGCCAGAGAAGATATCAGGTGTGATGTGGATGAGAACATGTGGCCAAATGCAGAAGACCAGGCAGATTACATTACATTTATTTTAAATTTTTTTATTCTTCTGTGGCTTTTTCTGTTTGTATATTTTGTATTTTCACATAATAAATGACAGCTATATTGTACATATTTATTTTGTTTTCTTGCATTCTTGTTTTCTTTTTAGTTTTTTTCTAATGTCCTGTTGCAAATAAAGCCTTTACTGCAGCAATTCTGTCTCTGTCTTTTTCCCCCCATAAACCGTTCATTCTATAAAACTACTCTGAGATGGGTCATTAAATTTTTGTATTGAATTTCTGCATTTCAGATAATTAACACGGCCAGTTCGTCATTAGTGATTACACCATTTATCCAATCAGCACAAGAGAAAACTCCTATAAATAACTAAGTACGTCCTACCTTTGTTATCTCTCGACTTTCAGCATCCCTCCGCCACCCCGACCCTTCAGCCAGTTTCTACCCCAGCATGGGGAGAAGCACTCGGGGGAGCGCTTTTGAGCCGGGCTGAACACTGAGCTCGAACCCCTCTTCCCAGACAGGG
>NW_015626361.1:433022-453884 GCF_001515625.1 Sinocyclocheilus rhinocerous
ACAATACCAGGAAGGATAAGGCATACCAAAAGATTCTTCCCAAGATGCCTTGCCAGAGAAGATATCAGGTGTGATGTGGATGAGAACATGTGGCCAAATGCAGAAGACCAGGCAGATTACATTACATTTATTTTAAATTTTTTTATTCTTCTGTGGCTTTTTCTGTTTGTATATTTTGTATTTTCACATAATAAATGACAGCTATATTGTACATATTTATTTTGTTTTCTTGCATTCTTGTTTTCTTTTTAGTTTTTTTCTAATGTCCTGTTGCAAATAAAGCCTTTACTGCAGCAATTCTGTCTCTGTCTTTTTCCCCCCATAAACCAACCGTTCATTAAAACTACTCTGAGATGGGTCATTAAATTTTTGTATTGAATTTCTGCATTTCAGATAATTAACACGGCCAGTTCGTCATTAGTGATTACACCATTTATCCAATCAGCACAAGAGAAAACTCCTATAAATAAATAAGTACGTCCTACCTTTGTTATCTCTCGACTTTCAGCATCCCTCCGCCACCCCGACCCTTCAGCCAGTTTCTACCCCAGCATGGGGAGAAGCACTCGGGGGAGCGCTTTTGAGCCGGGCTGAACACTAAGCTCGAACCCCTCTTCCCAGACAGGGGGAGGGTGCCCCGGGCTCCGGAGTCTTGCCGAGCTCGGAGCTCTCTCCCTGGACAGCACGCCAAATACGCATAACCTTTATTTAATTATAGTGTGAACTCGTGAAATGACTTCTGTTGTGATCTGGCGCTATAGAGAAAATAAAAGTAAATAAAATTAACTTGACCTTCAAGGGGGCGGGGCGCCGCCTAATATAATGGCACTGATAAATTACTATATAAATAAACGTGACGTGACTGGACTTTACTGGAGTACTGAACTGCAGAGCTCGTGCAACATCCACATCGCTGTAATCAGATGCGTTTTAAACTGCTGCTTTCTCACCCTCTAACTCGTCACTGTCACTCATATCAGCCTCATCTTGGGCATCACCGTCACTCTCACTGAGACACCAAACCTGTTGAAAACTCACATTTATATACGATTGTAATTTTACTCATACAAAGCCCATGTTATTAGAAGGCAGTTAGTAGGCAGACACTGTATTTTTGGAAGCACAAGCTGTTTTTGCTGTTACAAAAAGCACCAAAAATGGATCATGAAACAATGAGAACAAGAGGAGAACAATGATGGACAGCAAGGTTTTTACTGAATAATGACTTAGTCGTGTGACGTACATGAGATTTAAACAGATTACAGAAAAAGCATACAGTATCTCAGCTATTACATTCTGAAATTTTTTTTTAAATATAGCCTAGATGGCATTTTAACAGAGAACTTAATTTAAAGAGGCAACGTCTAACAGAGTGCCACTTTTTCTCAACACCACAGAAAAGGTCACAGAGAGCCCGAGAGTGACACGCGCAAACATTCTTCTGAGTTCTGCCCATTATCCATTCATCTTTGGATGAAAAGCAGCTTTTTCATAACAAGGCACTTTTGGAGATAAACTATAAAGCCCAAAAGAATCCACAGCTATCTAATTTTAAAGTAAGAAAGCATTTAGAAGTTTGCATGCATGCAGCCTCTAAAGTACTAATCCACAGTTTCATGTTGCTGTTTGAAATGTGAAATACACAAGGAAAGGGGAAAAGGGGAAAATTATGCAGGCAATAACATTTCCAGATGCTATGTGTTCAGTCAAGGACCTTCAGAGCAGAGAGGGTGTTTGATTAATAGAGCATCAGTGCTGAGATGCAGCCCTGCGAATGACCTTCACATATCCATTTCTCCATCAGACATGACAAGCAGATGGATGGATGGAGACAGATGGGTACGTGAATGGATGGATGAATGAATGGATGGATGGGTGGATGGGTGGATGGATGGAGACAGACAGGTACATGAAAGGATGGATGGATGGGCGTACAGATGGACAGACAGATGGGTGGATGGATGGATGGAGACAGCCGGGTACATGAATGGATGGATGGATGGATGGATGGATGTACAGATGGACAGACAGATGGACGGATGGATGGAGACAGACGGGTACATGAATGGATGGATGGATGGAGACAGACAGGTACATGAAAGGATGGATGGATGGAGACAGACAGGTAAATGGATGGATGGAAGGATAGTACAAGTACATGGACAGATGGACGGATGGATGGATGGATGGATGGGACAGAAAGGTAAGTGGATGGATGGAGACAAACAGGAGCATGGATGGATGGAAAGATGGAAACAGACAGATAAACAGATGGATGGAATTAATGAATTAATGAATGGAGACACTGGTGGAGTGACACATATTAGATTGCAGGTTAGTGGTTTTGGGCCTCTGGCCTGTCCAGCTCTAGAATAAACTGCAAACAAAAGGCTTCTCAATGATTGGACCTGTAAGAACATCTACCGACTGCCCACGTTTCCCACTCTAAAAGTAGGTGAAGACCTCCACGTGAAAATATAAAATGTTCTTCCAATCATCCTCTGTGGCAGGATAAATGGGAAAGAAGAGGCTGATGTGAGGCCTTGTATTGATTCAGTTTCTATGGCCACAAATACCTGGCAGTATAATAACTAAGCCTGTGTTCTTCAAGATTCACAGCTTTTAAGGCATCAAATGGCCTTGCTGTTATCAGCAAATCATGCTGCTCCCCACACAGGCTGGCTATACATCTACGACAGCATGAAAGGACCAGAGAGAGAGGTAGATATTAATAGTTTTAGAGGCAGATCTCAGGCCAGTGGTGTGTGCTGAAGCGATGCTAAATGTCCAGGAATGTAAGTAGCTGGGTTATGGAGGGCCCTTGATGGGGGCTTTGTTTTTGTTTGACCTGCAGAAAGTAATAAAGTCACTGTCTGTGTCCAAGAGAGAAGGTACTTGCATTGCTGCCCAGTAAGACAATTTTATACATTTAGGCTTAATTGTATACATCATTCTTGGCCAAATTTAATAGTATTAAGTTTAATAATATTAAATAGCCAGATGTCCACAACAAAATATATGGGAAGTATTTTCTCTTTAATAAGCCCATTTTTTCATCTTTAATTATGTGTGATTATACACATTTTATAATTTGCATTTAACACTGTTTTAGCCTTCTGTCTGCGACCCTATAAAGTAGTTAAAGTTTCAAACGGGAGAGCAGAAACTCTAAAAGGGGGCAGATCAAAAGGTTAGGCCCCTTTTGGATCTCCTGACTGCAACTATTTTCCTCTCATCCTATCAGAACATACCTGTTGTGACCAAATTTTCGGTCACAACCCACCAGTTGAAAACCACTCCACTAGATGTAACAAACAAGGCTCTTGAAATAAATGTAGGCTACGCTTGTAAATTTACACTCTCCTCTTTGAGATCTACAGAACTTAACACACTCTTGACTGTATAACCTACCAGAATGCACAAATATCAAAAAGCACTCCTCTACCAAACCCACTCGTTCACAACAAGCATCAAAGTAAATACTCCCTGGCTGTGTCAGTCATTAATTTACACAGTGAACAGACAAAGAAAAATGAAGGAGAATACAGAATGACATGAAAAAATATTCCAGTCTGCCTGCCTCTGTCTCTTTCTCTTTCTGGTGCAATCACTAACAGTAATGAAAGGCATCGTGTAATCGATAAGACAGCGCTCGAAGATTAACTGCTGGTGAGTTTGACAGGAAACGTATGTGTATGTAGATCTTTCTAATTTTTTGAAAATGTGTGTGCACGTGGAAGTGCACACGCCACAGTCTGAATGACATGCTTTGTTGTATAACAAACTTAGCAGAGTATTCCTCTGCCTTGCATTTCTAAGCAGACGGAGAGGTATGGGAGATATTAAATGTCTCCAGTGATGAGCTTGCCATCAGAAAGAGGATGTGACTATTGGATGAATCAGCCTCTGACTCTTCTACCTCTTATAAGATGAGCAACACACCTCTAAATGTTTAATGCAGCCAGTAGGATATGTGGGCTGCTGTGTTAATATGCTGTAGATTAGCAGCTTTGAAAGTAGGACCGATGTATGATGATAATCTCCGCTCTATTAACAGACAGCGAGTTATTTCTGCCATGGGCCACATTTGGTCCAATCAGCCATCCAATTTTAACAGATTTATAATCAAGAATCTTTGTTAAAGAATTCACAGTACAATGGGATGGTTTGCCAAAAAAATTAAAATTCTATCATCACTTAGGGGCCATTCACACAAAATGTATTTTTGTGTTTAAAAAACATGACACCCAGGGCAGTGGAATGGAAAAAAAATGCTAGGTCTAATGACAAGTTCTTTAAAAGTTTTAACATTTTAAATTTCAGCACCGTGTTTTTATAATTGTCAAATACATCAATCTAGCACATTTACATGGAAATACAATAGTTCTGTGTGAACGGACTCTTACTCACCCTCATGTTCCAAATCCAAACCCATATCATATTTTTCTGTGTAACACAAAATTACATTTTGAAGAGTGTAATGGTTATGATTTTTGCATTCAATTAAAATTAATGGGGAGTTTTTAAGCTTCAAAAAGGACATAAAACCACCATTAAATATCTTCAATGTATCCCAAAAGTATTTCGAACAACTCTGTGCGCAACAAGAAGCAGAAAAGGAATAGCCTAGTTCACACAAAAATAAAAATTCTATCATCATTTATTCCCTCAGAATAGGGCATATGAGTCCTGTGAACTACTTTTATAATGTTTCAGGTGCTTTTTTTGTGCTTTGTGGAGACTAGCAAGCCACCGTCACTACCCAAGTCACTATATCCACATTTGTTGTATCCACTTTATTTTTCAATGCAGAGTAAGCTATTTCCTGTGAATGTGCGAGACTTCTGATTCATTAGCTGCTAGGTAAATAACTAGAGGAATAACAAAGTCAGTTAATGTTAAAACAATTTGCACTACAAATTAGAGCTGGGCGGTATGGCGGTATATATCGTTACCGCGGAATAAAGTGTCTATCGTTAGAGATTTTGCTATATCGTGTATTCCGCGGTATCAAATATATCTGCGCAACATACTGCTTAAATGTTATATCCACCTTTGAGTGATAAGGAAACATGCATGAATGAGAAAATAAAGAGTGATACACTTGATCGAGTTATTAAGTGCAATAACCAGTGACAAAGAACTCAATGCGATGCTCGCACTGACTGACACACACACGAAGCACAACTCAGAAAGCGCCTCTCAGACAGCATGCGATCGCGAATTTGGGACGTGCATTATGTTTAATAAAGTTATTAAGTGAAAGTGAAAAAAGCTCAATCCACTGCTCGCGCTGACTGACACACAGCCGAAGCGCACGCACTGAAAGCCCCTCTCAGACAGCATGCGATCGCGAAAACAGATCTCTTTCCTGTTTTATTGTGCTTGAATGGTCAAATAAGCACTCTGTTATGTCATAATGCCCGTCATGTGGAGTACTGAAGTAAACACAGTCGGTTATATGTTAAATAAATGTTAACAGTTGGGTGAAAACCGGATGTGTTTCAATATATTGGTTTGGTCTTAAAGGGACAGCAGCCTTATTCACCTGCTGCTGTCTGTCATTATTAATGTTAATCATGTTTGATTGATACAGTGAAGACTATGCAGTGTTTTATTTATACACTTTATTCAATTTCTGTAATATATCTTACTACATGTTAAATAAACCTAGCCTACTGTAGCTGAATAAATTAAAAGTTTATTTCATATTTATTTGTTCTGTTGTGCTTGTAATTTGCTTCTTTTTCTTAATTTTAATAACAAAAATAAAATAAAAATAGCTATATCAAGGTATATATCGTTATCATGAAATAACATTTATCATACCGTGAAATAAGATTTTGGTCCTATTGCCCACCCCTACTACAAATTATCTGTTTATAATTATGATAATAAATTAAAATAATATGATAATAATATGATACCAAATACCAGTTTGCCACATTAAGCAGCATAACTGACTGCTACATACAGGTAAAACAAGGCTTCTTCACTGAGGAAAGAAATTCATACAGGTTTGGACTGACATGAGGCCGAATACATTTTAGAATTTAAATGTTTGCTCAAACTATCCCTTTAATGTTTTGACCTAAAATTTAACACAATATTTTACCATCAAAACTATCCTTATGACAACTTTGTTTCCCTAGAGGTGAAGTGTGAAGAAAACTGCTTGGTCCAAAATATATTCGCACCTTCTGAGCAGGACAATGAGCAAACAAAACAGCTGTTTAGCTCCAGGAAAGACTTATAATTTAAACTTAAGAGTGAGCTGGTTGTCATACTGATGTGAGTTGATGGCTATAATGAGGAATAGTCATAAATTAACAGACATGCCCTCAACAACACTCAGCATCTCCTGTGAGGGACTGCAGTCTAGATCACAACCTTAATTAGCACATGGGGGAAATTTAGGTCAGTTTAAGCACAGGAGCGAGGGTCTAGCCATGAGTTAAGGAGGGTAATTAATTAGCCACATGCAGATACTAAACAGGCTCATTAGTGAAGTGACTGTGGGCTAAAGGACATTTGTGTGTCTGTGCATGTGTTAATAGTTGTGAACATAAAGACGCAAAATAAATGAACACAATCCATGTTGTGAAATAGCTCATTTCATGGTGTGTAGATGTAACAAATGCAACTCTTGTAGGACAAAAAAAACTGAATGCACATTATATATAATCTGTCAGTCTATTTCGTAAATCCATGCTTATGTCCTTATGTTTGAAAATGCTCCTCTCAACTATTGCACAGATTTAGTCTAAAATAAGAAAATATTATCTTTCAACAAGGCGATAAGAGCTGCCAGTTTAAACTGATGGGCTTTTATACTTGTTACGGGAATCTAATACATCTTCATCTCTGGCCAACTCAGACGCTATCAAGAGACGGGCCCATTTTAGGCAATTATACCGCAGCCTGCACTGATGGGGGTGAGGTCGTGCAGGCATGATGAGAATGATGGGTAACTGTCAGCTGTGTGGTGAAAAATAGGATCCATATTGTATTAAAATAAATGTCTAAAGCAAGCAGAAACTCCATTTTGAAGTGACAGTTTGTTTTGTAGATGCTAGTATATGTGCAAAAAGAAAAATAGAAAAAAGCGAAAAAGACAGACGTAGAGAAGAACGTACAGTAGTAAATCCAGGACAATGCTGCAAATCATGACCAACCTGTTCAAGTTAGAATGTTACTCTTTGTTTTCCCCACTCAGAATAAAGACTATATAGACAACAAAAATATCAGTGCATGGGAATAATGCATCATGATTCATGTATCCAATGTCTGAGTCAGTTCATGAAATCACTAATGACCTGTGTTAATAAATGTAACAGAAATGTAATTTATGAAACAAATCTCATCTGAATAGTGTTTTTAAAACAGTAAGACATTAAACCAGTTACAATTAAAACATTAAAACAGACACTAAACCATTAACACAGGTATAAGTCGCATTAATATAAGAAGAACATTAATACAGAACACTAGCACTAGGCCATTACACAACAAATCGTTCAGTTTGCTTACATATCTCATATTTTTCGTTCATTTTCGAAGGATGCACCCTCCGGAAGTCGCATTTGTCGGCTGCATACGTCATTAAAGGGGTCATATGATGCTGCTAAAAAGAACATTATTTGGTGTATTTGGTGTAATGAAATGTGTCACTGCATTCCAAAGTAAGTCAATAATTCATGCCAATGCAATAATTCAAAGAATAACAGTCAACTTTTTTATAATTGTTTATAACGGTTACTTAAAGGGATAGTTCACCTTGCTGGTCCCCATTGACTTGCATTGTTTTTTGGGGGGGTTTTTTCCATCCTATGGAAGTCAATCAATAGGGACCAGCAACTGAAGGTGAGCAAATAGCATTCGAGCTGTGAAGAAACATTTCATTGGTTGGACATATACTGAACGAATACGCCCACTGTACTAAACAAGTCTAAACAAGACTCCGAGAGGCACAGAATTAGACATCTTTTTGGTGAACGAAAATAATGAACAGGTATATCTAGTAGTGAACGAACTGAATGAATAAAACATCTCTTTTCGTGACCGTCAAAAAGATAGACTAGCTCACAACAAGGAAAATTAATGATTCATTAACACAAGACATTCACTTGTCACCACCTGGCGTAATGATGGTGAACCGACTTAAAAGAATCGAGTCTTTAAGATGAATCAAAATCCCCAGCAACGATTGTAATCCTTTGATGCAGATGGAAAAATAAAGTTTACAGCAATACTTAATGCTTGCTGGAAATACTTCTGTTGTGTATTCATCTGTGTTAATTATCACACGTGTCCCGTATATTTTTAGTGTTTAACTTAAAAAAAAAATACTTAAAAACAAGAATAACAAATCAACACGCACTCACCACTGAATTCTTCATGGTGGATTTCACTGTAAACCCTTCCGTTTTCAGTTCTCCTTTAGCCAAAGGATGAAATGTTCGCATTTTCGTACACATTGCTAACTAAACAGTTTCAGCTCAAAAAGAGCAATACAAATTAAAAGACTAAAACTGTACGGAGAACACCTGCTAACTCAATGGCGTCGCATTAGTGCTTGTCTGTTAGGGTTGCCAAGGACTCACTTGAGGACGCGCTGCGGTTGCTATGGAGGGTAAAAAGAAACCCGGATGTTCAGCTCGCGCTTTGTAGTCGTTTATCAAACGTCATTAAAAATGAAAGCAAGATTGGAAATTATAGTGTAGCAAAATTATAATCAATATTGTAAACTAAAGCATTATGTTCCAGTGATATATATGAGTGCATGAGGCATAGATTTTCTCAGCGCATCTATCTTTTATTCAGTATAATTAGATTTTGTTTGTCCAATAAATATTTTAAGGGTTTTTGGTTTGGTTCACATTTGTAGTTTTAAAAGTAGACGTGTGAGACCAGTAAAACAGCAAATAACATCTTACGTGTCTGTCCTGGGACAATTTTTAAGGGTCTAATGAGTACTGTAGTTCTCAACCTTTTTGACAATATAACTTTTGTTATTTAATTTAACTATAAAATGCAGTCACACATATGCTTCTTTGATACTTAATGAAAAATATTTTTGACATTATACTGAAACAAAATAAACAGTTTTTTGTACACATGACAGTTTGGTTTCTATACCCTAAGGGGGAAAAAAAGAAACAAAATGCAGAAATGTCAGTGTACATTGCATTGCATGTTTGTTTTTTGTTTGAGTTTTTTTGTTTTGTTTTTTGTTTGTTGTTGTTTTACATTTGAAGTTAGATTTTTAAAATAAGAATATATTTAATATTACATTTAGTAAATATTAAAATTAATCATTTATTTTAAATATTATTTTTAAAAGTAATACTATAATAAATCAATATAAATATTAATTTAAATAATTTTTGTTCATCTTTTGGCCCACTTAAAAGTTTCCTGATGCCTCTCTCTAGTGGATCTCAGGTTGAGAGCTGACGTATTCGCCCTAGGGCCTCCCTCATCACAATGCCTGGGAAAAAAACATTCCCAGTTGCCCCGCCTCATTGATGGCACCGTGTCCGTCCTGCATCATGTGCTTAAGCAGTGATGCTGTATCCTACAGGTTTACTAGCACATTGTCTGCTAAATCTAGAGAGAATTTCACTGCACTAAATCATTCCACTATAAGAGTTTGGCACTTTTAATCTCTGGTGTGTCTTTGCCTCCGGACTCTTCGCAACAGTAAGCTACAGTAATTAATCTTCAGAGTGGTGTGCAAGCAGTTTCTCTGAAAACTCCTATTTGGTTTTTATGACTCCACCGAGAAAGTAAATGCCATGTATGTGTGTGTTTGAGGGGAAATATTTGCAATGTTATACTCCTATTAACCATTTGTAAACATTTTAATGCATAAAAAAAAAAAACACTTTTACAAGGCAATCTCATGCTAACAGACCCTAGTAACCATATCAATTAACTCTGTTATTTATAGTTATCTGCCATATTTGCTTGCCTGTCTCATCAAAATGACACATACTGGACAGTTTCACATATTTTTACTGTTATCATGCTGTTTTTCCATATGACATCGCTAAAAGAATTGCCCCCAGACACAAACCATTAGATGCTGAGTGCGTGGGCCTCATTTATGCCATTCTCATGGCACTAATGATGTGTATGTGCGCAAGACCCTTTTTGATGTGCCAAGGTCTCAGTCCCACTGCCTCCACCGCACACACATGATATGTGTGTAATGAGTAAACAGCAGACCTTCATCTTCATCATCACGGCCTCCGCTCGCGTTTGATGTGTTTCTCATTTGGCCGTTTCTCTCTGGGCTTATGTGGCATCCACTGACACAGGCAGAAATTAGACAGCGATCAACAGAAAGTTTGGTGCTGCAGGACCATTAACAGGGGAAAATGCACACCTCGGAGTAACAGAAGCAGGAACCAGACTGAACACACACACAACACAACCGACAGGACTCATCGGATATGCCAATCAGCATCCCCCAAATGGCCCATTAGGGCTGCGGGTTCGAATTTCTCTGCAGGACAGCCGCAGATGACACATCAGCTACTTGACTCTGTCAGGAAGTAAAACTGTGCGACTGTAATGAAGAGAAAACAGGATGGTAAACAATGCATCTGAGAGTACATTTCTGTATAGCATCATGAAAAGTCATCAGCATAAGAGTTGACTTCAGATTCACAGTGCACAGAGCAATACCCTCTCATGTTCAGTTTTATTGTTTGTGTACTTGTCTTCTCCTTTCCGCTTGCTTGGGTTGCTGTTTTATATGCTTATAATTCAGGAGCTCAAAAGCAGTTGCGCATCAAGAATATCTGTTGAATATCTGCAATAGTGTGTAGCGTTTGGACCAATCAGACACACAATTATTCATTATATTTAATGAATAATCCAGCAAACACCCTTACCTAGAAAGCAAACTATCTGTTAGAGTTCTGTGGACAACCCCAAAGAGGAACTAACACCCCAAAAAGGCAGAACAGGCCTCTGGTTACCATGGCAAGTAATGACAAATCATCTGTTAACACTGCTTTTATTGCTCAAAGGAATGCAGTCAGAGTAACTCTCACTCCATTTCCTCATAGGAAAGACACATAATGCCCATAGAAATTAACTCTTCCCTATTAATTCATAGACAAACCTTTCTATGACCTTCCTATCATGCATATCCCCAAGTCATTGTCTATATTATTACTGTTCTTGTATACTATATTTTGTATTGTATACTGTTTTTTGCATGCTTATGATAGAATCCTTAGTTAATATAACCTCACCTATAGTTTGGTATCTACGAATTCGTATTTTCATTATCTAAATGAGAGGGTTTATTATATGTTGATACCTATGCAACATATCAGTGTTCTATGAATCTTTAATAGCTTTGCATCAACACCTAATCCAGTTCCATATGCAAAATACCATGCTCAAAGGCAAAGAGTAAACTTTCCTTCCAAAAGTTTAAGCTCAGTGACCCCCCCAGATGTGTGACCTCCACAGAAGTTAAAAGGCCTCATCAGTGACCCGCTTCTCTCTTCTCTCATCACCTTCCCATCTTCCGCTTCGTCTTCTGGTTGCTAAGTCCCAGGGCCGCCGCAGCCACACCTGGCAGGCCTGGCATGTCTTCACTCTTCACCTGGGAGAAAACTCTCCCAAGCACCACCGAGTCAGAATAACATCTTTGGAGTTCATCACTCTTCAAACCCGGAAAGAACGTGATTGCAATTCCGACACCAAACCTTCAAACCATCAAGACTTTCATCTGAGACTGCATCCAGACACTCATTCAACAGCCAAGGCAGTGCAAGTATCGTACATTTAACTAAACGAAACAGAGGTTTAGTATAAGCTGTAGACTTCGTTGTAAAAGGGTGCTGATGGTTTGACTCAGGTGGTTAACTTGACTCCTTTTCATAGCTTCATTTCCTGTTTCTCTAACAGTTTCATTCATTCAGTCTCATTTGCCCTTCCCCCATGTATGAGTGATTGTGTGTTTGTTTGTTTGTTAGACTAGTTATGTGTTAGTGTTTAGTTAATAAAACTTGTGTGCACAAATTATATGAGTTTCTGATTCTGTCACTGCTTGTAAATCGATGTCCCTTTTATGATCCGAACTAGTTACATGCTCTAATGCATTAATCCTGTAAGTGTAACACCCCTGTGGACTGTTTGTTGTGGTTTCTTCCCCTTGTGTTGGTTTAGCCCGTATAATCATTAGTTAATTACCCTCATTGTGTTCACCTGTCTGCCCCTCGTTATCTGCCCTATAAGTTCCTGTCTCTTGTAATCTAGTATTGTCGGTTATTGTGAATGTTACCCTGAGTGTGTGTGTCTCATCTACCCGAATCTGCCTTGTTGTCTCTACATTAAATATCCTTATTTGAATCCTTGTCGTCCTCGTCATCCTGCCTGCCTCCACACACCTTGACCGTGACAAGTCCCAGGGCCGCCGCAGCCACACCTGGCAGGCCTGGCATGTCTTCACTCTTCACCTGGGAGAAAACTCTCCCAAGCACCACCGAGTCAGAATAACATCTTTGGAGTTCATCACTCTTCAAACCCGGAAAGAACGTGATTGCAATTCCGACACCAAACCTTCAAACCATCAAGACTTTCATCTGAGACTGCATCCAGACACTCATTCAACAGCCAAGGCAATGCAAGTATCGTACATTTAACTAAACGAAACAGAGGTTTAATATAAGCTGTAGACTTCGTTGTAAAAGGGTGCTGATGGTTTGACTCAGGTGGTTAACTTGACTCCTTTTCATAGCTTCATTTCCTGTTTCTCTAACAGTTTCATTCATTCAGTCTCATTTGCCCTTCCCCCATGTATGAGTGATTGTGTGTTTGTTTGTTTGTTAGACTAGTTATGTGTTAGTGTTTAGTTAATAAAACTTGTGTGCACAAATTATATGAGTTTCTGATTCTGTCACTGCTTGTAAATCGATGTCCCTTTTATGATCCGAACTAGTTACATGCTCTAATGCATTAATCCTGTAAGTGTAACACCCCTGTGGACTGTTTGTTGTGGTTTCTTCCCCTTGTGTTGGTTTAGCCCGTATAATCATTAGTTAATTACCCTCATTGTGTTCACCTGTCTGCCCCTCGTTATCTGCCCTATAAGTTCCTGTCTCGTTATTTTCTCTGGCCACAAAAATAAAATTTCTTAGAGTTTATATGAAATTACACTGAAAGTTCGCTGGACGAATGGTTTATTTGATAGTAATATTAATTCTGCTACAGTTACTACTGGCAGCTGATATAAATAATTGTAATTAATTGTCATTCAATGTAATTATTTAAATACATTTCCCTTTTGAGCTAATTTGCTACAAGTGCATGATCGAATTCCAGAGAGCTAAGAGTACAAAATAAATCAATTTAAATATATATTCAAATGTATTTACACACATCATCATTCAAATCTGTAATCTGTAAAAAATTTTATATTTTCGAATTTTTAAAAATATTTTTCTCTTATGCTCACAAAGGTTGAATTTATTTGGTCAAAAAACAGTAAAAGCTGTAATATTCTGAAATATCACAATGTTATGTTAATCGCTCTTAAGGCTGCATAGAATCTTTCTGAATTATAAAAGCTATTTTAAGTCTGTCTCCTCTTGAAGGCAGTGAAAAACAACACACTCTTAGATAATATTCCAAAGATCAGATCCATACAACAATCAATACCCTGCAGGGACATATTGAGGACTTGTAATTTGTTTTGTTTTCTGTTGTTGTCATCCACGGTTGGCCTGTTTTAATCTTTTGTGGTGATTATTTACTCATTCTGTTTGAATCCAGTCTCTGATCCGACTGACTGCCTCTTTTGACTTTTTTCATTTGCCTAAGAATTATTAACTGAGCTTAATCTTAATGCCGTAGAATAAAACTCCAATTTAGACAGGATTTTCTGAATCAGATGGGGCTACTTTCTTTAATCAATGAATCCCAGAAAAAAATGCTTAAAACAGCATCTGAAATCATCTATTTTAAGCTATTCTCACTCTCAAATGCAATTTCATTATTTTGCTGCCTGTTTCCATATCTAAAGTCAACATGAATTGCCATTTGCAACCCATTGTACTTTCATAATATAATGAATAAATGAAACAGGATATCCAATGAAAAATAAAATAGAATAGGACTTGATGTTGTCCATCTGGAATTGACTGGATGGTGAAATTTGGATATTACATATTAAAATTTGCCAAAACAATGCCTACACAGCTATCTGGCTTTAGCCTTCATGGCCTTTATGTCAGCGGCAAAGGAAAGTTGTTACAGAGGAACAAGAAGTTATTGCATTTTGACAAGTTTAGAAGGCAAACGATTTTGTGTGCAAATTCCAGTCATTCCAATAGGAAACCATCCGATTAGGAGTTTTGCATGAGGGCGCATTTTGGTAACATGACCAACAAACACCTGCTTGGTTTTAAAGTGACGTCTGTGTGAGCGGTGCTTCATAAATCTCTAAGCTATTGACAATAGACAACAGACTTTCAAACCAAACTGTGACCACACCTTAAGAAAGTAAATATTGTCATATATATTGTCATATTGTAAATATTTTGATTCATATTGACTATAAAGGGTGATATATTACCTGCTGAATTTCAATTTTGGACATTGTGGAGGTCTTCAGTGGGGTCTGCTACATTATTTCACTGATCTACATGGCAATAGGCACCTGTGCTCTTCAAGTGAATCTTCAGGAGATCAAATGGGCCTCCACACACATTATGTTCCCTTGGTGACACCTGAAAAGTCAAAAGCAGCAGACAGTGGACTTTATGCACTTCACTAGTATCTCCTTACTGTGGGAGTTTTGCTGTTGTAAAAACCCACACATATTTTAGAAACATCTAGCTTTAAATTAAGACCAAAAAGTGATGCAAAACTTTCAGACACTTACATGTACAGTACGTTTTCCCATTAGAATGATGTTTGGTTGAAGACCGGTTTATTCTTATTCTCTCTCTCTCTCTCTCTCTCTCTCTCTCTCTCTCTCTCTCTCTTCTTGCTGTCTTCCTCCCTTCCCTCTATCTCCGCCTCAGCAGTCTGAGCAGATGGCATTTAAGTAAAATACTATTAGCACCTCCTTGCAATCACACACAGCAGAAGACTCTCTGAGCCCAGCACACAGGTGAGAATGATTAACATAATGGAATCAAAGACTTACACAAGCTGAAGCTGCTCGTAGCTGTACTTTCAAGCAGCAGTTTTCATTTGCGCAGTCACATCAGTTTTAGACAGATTAAACAAACAGTTTTATCACAATATTTTTTCTTATTGCCAAACACGCACATACATCTCTGACTCAAGCTGAATCCATGTTGTCTCTGCTCACAGACTGACGAGTGATGGCCCATGGCTGAGATGAATTGTAACTCTGTCTGGAGAGATGCTTCACACTTGAAGTCAGCTCAGGGGTTTATAGGTGTCTGTTCCCCAGAAAACCAGAAAAATTATTTCTCTCTGTTATAGCAGCTTTGCAGAAATATACTATAATATATAAGTTGCTTATACCTCAAATGATCTCAACATAAAATATCTTTACCTCAGTTTGTAATAGCATGTCATGAAAAGCATTAAGAGTATTAAAAATATGTTATATAAAATATATTATACTGTAACAAATTTCGTAGATCGGGAAGAAGGAGGCGGGAACCGGCGAACATTTAAACATAAAACTTTAATAAACAAATAAACGAACACAAAACGAAAGTAAAAGCGGAAGCCCCTCACAGACGACTGCCGCACAAAACATAATATAAGAACAACAAAGTCCAGGCCTGGTCCTCTCTCGTCCTTCACTGTCGTTACTCCTCCTTTTATCCTTCCGGAGCTCCTCCGTGGGACTGCATTTACTGCATGTGCAGTAAACCTTGGTAGGACAATCTGACGAGTAGGATAAAATGTCAGGACACCTGCCTTGCTCCGCTCCCATGGCTCTCGGCCCGCCCCACTCGTCACATATACATATAATTATAAAGAGTTTGAGTTGTTAGAAGATTAGAAAGATCAAGCTGAGGATGCTCGTAGATTTTTTTTTTTAATTTATGTTCTGCAATTTTATTGTTATTATATTTGTATAATGTCTCTTAAAAGTTTGGGGTCAATATGATTATTAATACTTTTTTAATAAATAATACTTTTATTTATTTAGCAGGGATGCATTAAATTGATCAAAAATTTCAGTAAAGACTTTTAAATTATTGCAAAAACTTCTATTACAAATAAATCATTTTTTAACTTTCTATTCATTAAAGAATCCTGAAAATTGTATCACAGTTTCCACAAAAATATCAAGCATCAGAACTATTTCCACCTGTGATCATAATAATAAATGCTACTTGAGTACCAAATCAGCATATTAGAATGAAGACCGGAGTAATGGCTGCTTAAAATTCAGCTTAAATTGCATTCTAAAAAAAAAACATCTGTGTATGCATCTGTGTATATATATATGTGTGTGTGTGTGTGTGTGTGTGTGTGTGTGTGTGTTTCATAATGGAGTTAGCCACAACACTGCATGATAAACAAAAATTACATCAGAAGGAGATTGGTCATGGGATGTTGTATAACAACTTTGTTAATAAACACCAGCTGCTTTGTAATGCGCAACCTCATTATCACATCACAGTCAAGTTGACAAGTTTAATAGATCAAGTTCCTTGCTAGTGCCAGTTCTTGTTCACAATCTGCTAATTCACATAGGGAGCCAGAGAGATGCAGCTGGACAGCAGATGAATGTGAAGGGAGAGGGTGGAGTGAGAAATGAAGAAATGGGTCATGCTACATTCTGAGCTGATATTTCAGCATGCCAGTGTGGGTGAGTGAGACAAACACATGAAGAGAGAAAGAAAAGCTTTATATTAAAAGGCACTCTTGTAGAGCTGGACGATTAATCGGAAAGTAATCGAAACTGAAATTCTGAACCTCTAACCGATGTAATTTTCCCATGTCGATTATTTCAGTTTTTCAATTCTGTTAATACTTTCCCCTTAAAAACATACTACCATGTGAGTATTCAGCGCTAGACAGATGTGTATGACTGCTGCGCTCAAGCATCTTTTGCAGCGTCTCGCACTTGAATGCTACGTCTAGATGCTGTGTCAAGCATCTTGTTCCCCTTCTCAGGGAACCATGGTTACATACGTAACTGAAATGTGACTTTTTTCAAGAAATGTTTTCATTTCAAGCAATGTGTGCTTTTTGATTTCAATTGTTCAAAATATTCAATAAATAACCATAAATAGTTTGTGTTTCCTTCAATTATTTTAAAATCACAAAGAAAAGACATGCACTCTTTTATTAGAAAAAAAGTATCCCACCTTGCCAACGAACCCAAAAAATAAAATAAAAATAAAAAAATAAAAATAATCGTTCAATATTCATTATCGAGGTAAAATGTTCAATTAATCGAGATTTAGATTTTAGGTCATATCATCCAGCCCTACTCTTAGGTCACGTCCAGATATAGAAATGTCCAGAATCTTCCCTTTATTCTGACCTCTGACTATGCTGTCCTATTTCCTATGGAAAAAGAGAGAATTTAATCTTTGTTCTTCACTTCACCTGAATCCTCCTGACAAAAAGGCATATATGACCTTTACTGTCTCCACAACCTCCTTATTGTCTCATTTGACACACACAGGAAATGCGATCATGAAAAATCAAGGTATGACCTTGGCACTATACTCATAATAAACACACAGATACACATACAGTAGTGCATTAAAAGGCTGAATATGTGAGCCGAGTGCAGCAGATCAATGAGTCATGAAATAAAATAATGCAGCCCCTCACACAAGCCCCCAGAGAATCTCTACTGAAAGACAAACTGAAGTTTGTTTCAGTCATTTTCATGACAAAACCTCATAGAGCTGAGAGGCTGCGTCAGATCACAACAGGATTCTAATTTCAACCCCAGGCAGGGAAAGAAAGAGAAAGAGCGTCTCAGAATTCAGGCTCTGTATCAGCTTTCTCAGCATACAGTGCTTAGAGGGGGAAAAGTGTTGCCCTGGAAACCACAGGGGAAAATATATATATTTATATATATTTTTCCCCATACAGTTTACCATGTTGACACAGAATGGTCTCACTCTCTAGGTTACAGATCAGATTGTGGCCGGTTTTGACAAAAGGTCACAGGGTCATGTTCAAAATGTTCTTATGTAAGTTACACAAACATTTGTATGTGGAATGAAATGCTCAGCGAGACTGGAAATATCACATTTGTGCATGTTTATGTGTTTTTACTGTGTGTGTCAGGCCGCTGTGTGTGTTTTAGCTGTTGTTCCTGGGCTCTCAGCCAGCTCACTCAGAGACCGCTCCCCTGGCTCAGTCTTTCTCCCGGGAGATTGTGTCTCTCTGTCCCTCTTGGCAGGATGGACAGTTCACTCCTATAAACCCACACAAGAGAATTATGTCATTTGTGTGTGTGTGTGTGTGTGTATGTGTGTCTCTCCTTTTGAGGCAAGACCTCTAATTAGAAATTTAGCTGAGAATTAGTTTTCATTGGTTTAGTGCAGTTGCACAGAAATTATACAGAACACCTTTGAGTTCTAAAACTGAACTAAAACAAACTAAATCTAATAAAAATTTTCGGTATTTAAAATAAAGCTTAAATAAAATAAAACAAATATTATATGAAAACGAAAAATATGAAAAAATAAATAAATAACAAATGCACACAACAAAATTGCTGAAATTTAAACTAAAATTGAAAAGAAAACTGAAAATATAAAAATAAAAACTCATTCAAAATATAAATACTGTAATAGTCTACAAATAATAGTAAAATTACACTGACTAGAATTTTCACGACTGTTACAGGCTGTCAGTCTGTTCATCAGAGATTTTTCAGTGAATATAACACCAGTAGGTGGCAACAAGTGACTGTATTAAGAATGAGACATTAAATCAAACTATTCAAATGATTCGTTCAAACAATCTCATTCATTCAGGAACTTAATATATGACTTTATAAAGAGTGACTCATTAAATCATTCACCCAACCCATTAGTTCTAAAGCTGATTAAATCCGGAATAAAGCATGTGACTGTATGCATTGAATCATTCACTCAACAAATTCATTCAAAAGCTGATTCATTCAGGAACGAAACAGCACCAATGTGTCATTTAGATTCTTGTAATAATAATTCTGCTTTGAATAAATGTAATAAAAAAGTGAAAATAGCTATTTTCTATGGTGGAAGAAAAATAGACAAAGTAATTGCAATATTCTATCAAAAATGTAAATTACTCAAATTGTTTATTGAATTGCTGTATAAAAACAATATTCCACTTACAATCGTGCTGATGGTCTAAAAATCGGCTGTGATTGCTTGCAGTAAATTGTGCTCATTTAACAAATCAATTCTTGCTCTATTTGTTTTCCCTGTTTGAATATTCATTTATAATAGTGACTAAACAGCAGACGCCAAGAATTCACTGACAGGCTGTTTCAGGGTGCATAAGACCAAATAATGGATCCCAACAGGATTTTCTCCAGCAAACTGCGTAAGAAGACAGAGGAACAGAGAGTGTGTGAGAGAGAGAGAGAGAGGGAAAGATAAAGAGAGCTCCTTGCAGATTTGTCTGCCTTCTTACTGAATTCTTGAATGATAACTGGCATTACCCTCACCAGTGAGGATAAACAGACTGTATTAGACCCGTGCCACACACCCACACACAATCATATTCAGTGCCTGCCTGAGTCCATCAAGTCTTAGACGGCACATTTTGTCAAAGATCTGGCTACATGAGACTAATGGATTAGACAGTCTTTAGGTAAACTGGTCAGGGAAATAGAGAAAAACAACCACAAAACAACACAAATGGAAAGAATCAGACAGAATAGTTGTACAACTGCTACCACAATGATCAGATAATTTGTGTTCCTACCATCAGCAGCAGTTGGTCTCTGAACAGGGGTCCACTAGAGCCTCAAATTACTCAGATGGCGAGTTGATTTCGGTTGAGCACTGCTCTAACATACGCTTTGTGCTAGAGAGAGCACACATTGCTCTCCTGGTGTCAATACCGGAACGTTCAAGCGATGCATTCAACAACGCCATTATAGACTTGGCTGCAACATGACAACGGGCAGACTGAACACATGATGGGTAAACACGTGATACGACTCGTTGTGCCAGGTATCCATTTGCAGGAAACTAGTGAACACCAACTGTGGCAGTCATCTAAATTGGACAACAGTTTTCTAGCACTATTTTAACTACACATTCTATGAAGACATAGATTCAATAAATATAGCTAAATTAAACATTTTTAATTGCATTTAACAGGTAATGCATTTCATTCATTGTTTTTACCACTACAATAGCTCACTGAGGCTTTCATATGTTATCCCAGACATCTCGAAGGAAAGATTCACACCTCTTGAATCATTCTGAATGATTCATTTAAAGACCCAGCTGATAAGAGTCTTGTTTGTGAACCTCCTCTCTATGATTGTGGTAGATTTTTGATTTACCAGCTCATATGTGTCATTGGTTTTTTGAATCGGATTACAGTTTGCACTGCAAGTTTTTGAATTATGGAACTGGCTCGTAAGCAGGGTGCGAACTACGGGGGAGCTAGGGGGAGCTCGGCTCCCCTTAATAAGACATGGGCTCCCCTGAAAACGGGATTTGTGAAATTTTGGGGGGTCTCAAAAAATATTGACAATGTGTTATTTTGACGTGCAATTTCAGTTTTGTGTAATGTGATCATCGTGGATTATTATGTGTAAAATTGCAAAAATATCATTCATTCATGCATGACGGCGATTTAAACCTAATTCACTTCAATAAAGATAACTATACATGATATTCTTGTCATGAGCATCGCGGTGTGGGGGCG
>NW_015626361.1:454202-475625 GCF_001515625.1 Sinocyclocheilus rhinocerous
GAACTGCTCGTAAGAATCATTTGTTCATGAATCATATTACACTACTATCTGTATACCAATTCCGAGGTTGCATCCTCCCAAAGGCTGCGAAGGAAAAAGCGTTGAGCGTTGTTAAATGGGACTGTCTAGCCCAGAGCTGCTGTAGTTTTTTTTTTGTGTGTTGGTGTTGTTTTTGCATGCAGCCCGCAAGGACAACTTAATAGAATAACATGTTTTCTTACCACTGTTCTGTACAGTCTCCTAATCGTATCAGGTACAGTTCAGACTGCAAGATCACAAGTGAATTATTGCTTCTTTTGCAATGGTATTGTAAATTCAAGCAGTGCAGGAAATGCATTACTAACAATGAATATATGCAAGAACGTTTTGCCATAACTACATGGAATGGAGAGCAAGAAGAGAAAAGCGAGCTACAGCATTTTTCTGTGATCTCATAAACTATTTCTCACCTGATTGATCTGCCTCATTCAAGAGAAGTATTCTAACAATTTTTGTTTGAAAACAACTTTACTTTTGGATTCTGAATGCATGTATTCTGTTACAACCCAACCCTGTCTATGCTAGTATATCTGTAAACATGAGCAAAATTTTGCAGATTTTAAACAAGCCAAAAATACAGATGACTCACCCTGTAGATTTTTGAGCAATCGAATACAATTTTGCCAATTCATGGGGTCTTTTAAGCTCACACCCATTTTTAGCAGTTTGTTCAGCACAAAATCTCATCCGTTTGCCTGTGACTCATAACCTCCTTGTGTTTACATATTAAAAACCAATGTGCTTATAAGTTCACATTATCCCCTCTATTATAGAGCCCAAAGACTGAATCTTTCCAACGCCCAATGGACTAGTGCTTTTATTGTGTTTTCCTTATAAAATGAAAGTGCTGACAGGGATTTAAAAACATAGCTCTTATTGTTCTCGCTTGAGATGCGCAGCTTTAATGTTTGTCCTCCAGCAGGATTTAGAGGCAGCAGAATGAGCTAAATAATATTTATTCTCTTTAAATAAGGAGAATGCCAACATGCATGAGTTGCAGCAAGGTCAATATGACTTCTCTGAACAAAGGAATGCCCTCAGTGTTCAGATGGAGAAATGGGATTTGTTTCTTTTTCTGTTATATTTCAAAATTTCATCATAGACTCAGATACTTCGGCCAAAAAGGTTTTAGGCAAAAAACTCAGTCAAGCAAACCTTGATGATAGGTATTTCCAACTTTCTCACAGTGGAATGAATGTGGTCTTAGTGCTCCTTAGGCAGTTTCAGATTATCTGGGGATGTTGTTAGTTTGCAGTGCTGGTCTAACAATTCTGGGTTTGCTGACCAAAACTTCACCTGTGGGAGCCAAAACTAATCTGAGAAACTTCTTGAAATACTAATAACACTGTTCACACAGACAGCGAGAATGATTCTCACTTTCATCTTTACGCTGTGTACACAAAATTTCCCTGCCAGAGCCATCGTGATGTACACTCTATTTGATTTACGTTCTACTGAACCCACATCAGAGCAGTTTAATATTTTCATTCAGCAATTTCCCGGTAAACAGCATTTTAATAAATCTTGCAGAGATCAGCTGTTATGAAGAGTCAGCTAGGTTTTCCTCAGGGGGATAAATTGTCTGTGAGCATCACAGAGCTCTTATTCAGTCAAAGTCCAAGCAGGAGAATTCGCATCGAGTGTGTTTCTGCACTGCCCGTGGAATCATTATCTCTGTCAAAGATGATTTCTACTCTCTATTTATAAGGTACACAATGTTTTTTTCAGCATTTACTCAACCCTCAGACCTGCTTAAGATTCATCAAGACAGAACAATCAACCAGTCCACCATTTAAAATCATCTTAAATATGAAGTGCACTGATGTATTTCACAATTTAAGCAGAATGTAATGTGGATTTTGTTTAATGTGGATTTATTTCATGGTCAACACTGTGGTTCACAAAGCAGCCTTTGAATTAGCATGGATGCAGGTAGACCGGAGGTTTTAACCCATTCCACCATTCTCTCTCTCTCTCTCTCTCTCTCTCTCTGCCTTTGGCAAAAAAGTAAATATTCTTAAAAAGATTGGTGGGTTTTTGTTAAATGTGAGACAAAATCATCACAATTAAAAGAACCAAAGACTTAAACTACTTCAGTCTGTGTGCATTGAATTTATTTAATACACGAGTTTCACAATTTGAGTTGAATTACTGAAATAAAAGAACTTTTCCACGACATTCTAATTTATTGAGATGCACCTGTATATGATATAATATATAATATATAATATATTCTTAAAAAGAATATTTGTGGCAAAAAATAGACAAAATGTTTGTGAGAAAACACTACTTTCAGGCACCTTTCTGGTGTCAAAGAATTTCTCCATGGTTACTTGCCAGAAAAAGGGCCAAAGGCTTCACTTAAAAAAAGAATTGTCTGAGGTGTTTGTGGTATAAAGGTATAAAGTTATTTTTTCCCCTTACTTTTTGAGTTTTATGATTCTGCTGATATATTTGTAGCAGCTCTTCACCAGGGTGTTTGTCTTTCAACGCTTTTGGCAAAAAGTGTTTTAAATATGTGCAATGTTTGTAACAAAATGTCATTTAATATGCATTTTTAATACTGCATTTAATTTGCATTTTTAAAATTGCATTTGTCAAAATATCATATACAGGTGCATCTCAATAAATTAGAATGTCGTGGAAAAGTTCATTTATTTCAGTAATTCAACTCAAATTGTGAAACTCGTGTATTAAAGGCAGAGTAAGTGATTTTTCAAAAACACTTTATAAAACTGATTCGGGCCGAATCGCAAAACAAACTTGTAGCCAATCAGCAATAAGGGGCGTGTCTACTCGTGATGTGGAGGAGAGCGCGTTCAGTGCATGGGACGGACATTAGCCGAGCCGAGCGACAGAAAGATAGAGATGGCAAATCATGTTTGCGTCTTCATCGCTTCACTCAATAAACACCCTTCACGTGCGATTACACGGATAAAAGGGCTCAAATTAATAAACACTCACTTCTCATTCGGTTGCTTTTTCTTTGCCTTGGCATGAACTCAATGCAGCGTTTCCTGTGTTCTCTCTTTCTCTTTCAATTCCTGCCCAATACAATCCCAGAATGCTCAGCTTCCTCTGTTTTTATTTATTTATTTACTTCTCTCTGCATCAACAAGCCTTTAAAATATTAATTATCATTTCTGCAAAAGACTTTTGGGAGGCTGGGACTGATTCCATTATAATAGCTTATTTGCTGAGATAAAACCTCTTGTGTCTAGACGCATAAAATTTAGAAAAATTCACCCACACTTTCAGAATCAGAATCAGAATGAGCTTTATTGCCAGGTATGTTTTCACATACGAGGAATTTGTTTTCGTGACAGAAGCTTCCACAGTGTAAGAGAATGACAGTGACAGAACAAAAAAACACAGATAATAAAAAATAAAAATAAATAAAAAATAGAACAAGTAAAATAAGGAATAAAAAATATACAAATCGACAATCGACAATTGTATGTCCAGGTATAGAACAATAGACAGTTGTATGTACAGGTATATTATGTGCAAATTGAAATATAGACTGAGTATGTGTGTTAGATAAATAAGTGTATGAGTGAATAAATAGTGTGTGTTCCACAGTTATTGTCAAGTGTTCATGAGAGGCCTGAGGGAAGAAACTGTGCCTGTGATGGCCTGAGGGAAGAAACTGTTCCTGTGTCTGGCCGTTCTGGTGCTCAGAGCACTGTAGCGTCGACCAGATGGCAACAGTTCAAAGAGGGAGTGTGCTGGATGTGAGGGGTCCAGAGTGATTTTGCCAGCCCTTTTGCTCACTCTGGATAAGTACAGTTCTTGGAGAGAAGGGAGGGTTGTACCAATGATTCGCTCAGCAGTCCGGACAACCCTCTGTAGTCTTCTGAGGTCAGATTTGGTAGCTGAGCTGAACCAGACAGTTATAGAAGTGCAGACGATGGATTCAATGATGGCGGAGTAGAACTGTTTCAGCAGCTCCTGTGACAGGTTGAACTTCCTCAGCTGGCGAAGGAAGTACAACCTCTGCTGGGCCTTTTTAACAATGGAGTCTATGTGAGAGAGTCCGGGTGTTGTTGTTCTGTGTCTGTGATCTGATCAGCGAGTTTCTGTAAAGCGGAGCTCACGTGTAGACACTGACGAGAATGAACGAGCAAAACTCCCGCGGCGAGTAGAAAAGCTTACAGTTAAGGAAGAGCACTTCTAGATCTGAACAGCACATCTTCTTTAACACATCTTTCTGTGGAATAAAATGATTAGGCTATGGTTTGTTTTGGGTTTTTATGTTGAAAAGAGTCACAAAATACAATACACTATGCTATATAATAAATGACTGTATATGCTGTGAAAGTGACACATGGCCCGTTTGAGGTTAAACTGACCATTTTAAGTGGATTTGATTTGTTTATTACATAATGTAACGCTTATATTTATGATTATACAACAGTTAGTTTGGGTCCTTGATTTTCATTGGTGAAGGTCTTTGTGAGCGAGTCTATGAATTATTCACTCAAACAATTCGTTCAAACACACTGATTAATTTAGCAAAATATTCATTTACGAAACAACTCCCTGCATCGCAATTCGTATATCTCTAAATAGTATTCAAGCTTAGCCTACTAATCTCGAATATTATTTAGAATATATAGGGTGCAAATTGGGGCAGTCTTTGTAGTCATTGAATCATTCACTTAAACTGATTCGTTCAAACGCACATTATTTCAGGAATGGGTTCTGCTATGGCATCGCTTGGAAATATTAAGTTACTCAATATGAATTTCTTATATGTTGAACTGTAAAAGCAATCTCACACTCGCAATAATACTCTTAGTCCTCTTCTCTCTTTGAGCCAAGGGATTTTATTAGCCCAAGTGAAAGGCTGTAGCTACACCTGTTTTATTCAGAACATCTGTTAAATAATTCGCATTCAGACCTCAGGCATATTCACTTCTGTCAGTTCTATAGATTTATGAAAAAGATACATATGTGTTCTAAATGTAACCCTCAAATACATTTTTTAAATGTTTTGTATTTTAACATATTCATGACCACATTATTTAATATGTTTATTAAGCCTTTTCCCCCACAATATGAATGATTTGAGGCTTTACTATCTTTGTGGAGACACAATATAAGCAAAACCTGACCCATACACACACACTTTATGCCTTTGGTATTACGCCAGTAAAGTGCATTAACATGTAAGGTACTGAGTGGTTTTGGGTTGCTCTGAAATCAGACATTTGGGGGTGATTATCTTTTTCATGGCACAATAAAAGCATCGGCGTCCTGGTTCTTCCTGTTTCCATCTGCTAAAATGGCATCTCAAATCTTCAGCACTGCATTGTACTAAAATAAAGCTCAATAAATAGCCATAAAGCTAGTTTTGCCCCCGACACTCACTCTAAATGTGTACCCACAAGGCAAAGTACAAAAACAACAGCTGAGCTTGTGTTGTAATTAAATCTCATTATCATAACCACACTGTTATTATGTTTTTTCGAGGGCTTTTTGGGAGTTGGTTTTCAATCTCTCTGCACTTTCTGTCTTTCAGATCGCCCAATGGTGCTCTGAAACGCTGCCCTGGCCCATGCAAACACTCCAATTTGGACACAAACAGAGCTATTTTTCATGGAATTTCTGATGAAGCGCTAACCTCAAATTACTGCTTTGCAGAGAATTGAATGTAGAATCATAGCATGGGACTTGTACTTCAGCTGTAGCAGAGGCTACAGGTATGAACTGACCTGGGGTGCGAATCCCAAAAGCAAATATGGTCGCAAGTTCCGTCGTTACCAATAGAGTTAAATGGAACTAACAACCAAAGTTAGCTAACAATGCTTTTGGGAAACGCACCCCTGGATGATTTAGAAAGACACTGTAATATACCTGTTCTCTGAGGCAGTGCATGGCGACTTTGCAAATGTGTATGTCATGTGTTCTGTTTGTTCTCATTGCACACAGTAACAACACAGGTCACACTCAGTGAGACAACAAGATGTTACAGCTCATTCTATCACCTTTTTTTTCTTCCCTGTGCCACCATTTTTCTCATTCTTATTTTTTTTAATATATTTTATTAGAATTTTACCTTTATTTATTCATTTTCATTTTTTTTTTTTTTACACTATTTATTTTGTTTTGTTTGTTTTTTCTCTCTTGTATAGCAGTAAGTATTCCATGATGTCCAATTGATCGGTCCAGGGAAATCATATTTCCCCCCTTTCCACTTTCCTTTAGCAAATTACATTTGCTCCTAAATGTCCCACTGCAGTTAATTAGCTGCCTGTGGTAGCAAATTGCAAATTTACATTTTTATAGTTTTTCAAGTTAATTAGCCTGCTCACTCAGCCACACATTTCCTGTTTGTGTCTTCTGTTTTGAACCATCTGTTTCTAAACTATTCTGACAAAACAATGTCTCTTGATGACAAATCTGTGACAGACCCTCAATATTTACTAAATTCCTCAAAGTGATATCATGAATGAATGATATAATGACATAAAGGAAAGCTTGTCTAGAACATTACGGATGGATATTAAACTCATTTACTCACCTGGCTCACTCTACTAAATGCCTGTTGCGTTTCACTGTAAGCACTCCCATTGGTCAGTAGGATAAAACTATTAGGGAGAGTTAAGGTGAAACCTTGACACTGAATCTGTTGGTCAAATATATTAAATATATGCCAATTCTGCAAGTCAGAATATAAATATAGCACCAAGTACCAAACAGAATGACACAAATAATTGTTTTAAACTGCTGTGTCTGTTTATCACTGAAGAAAGAGAAAAATTCCTCTGCCTAGTCACATGACCTGTCAACCCAAAGAACAGTGAGCAATGTGCCTCTCGGTGACGGATGCTCTCATTCACACACTCATTTTACACTCATTTCATCTCTGTTTTACAGTACTGTCATCTTTAATTAAACATTTAGATGTCCTATATTTTTTTATATTTTTTTTAATATTTTGATATATGTGTGTGCATATATATATATATATATATATATATATATATATTCCCCTCATTTCCCTTCTCTTAATTAGCGGCATTCGCAAGCCAGCTGTTTATAATGAAATTTATACGCAGTGGTGAATAGCTAAATAAAGGAAACAGATAGTACTGTGTGCTCTAACTAAAATGCAGAAAGAAAACATACATTTGAACAGTACAACTAATTAAGGGGTGCAGGGTGTTATAGGAAGGAAAGGGAAAGCTTCAGGTGAACTTGCTGTGTAAAGACTGGAAGGTTGTACACTTTATTTCTTCCCAAATGTTTGCTTTATTATACAATATTTATATGTGTGTGTTTCTCAGTGCTTTTGTAAAATTATCAGAAACCTCTGGAGAGGAACTGGGCAGATTGAACAAGCTTGTTTTTGGTGTACTTTTATTACTTGTTGGCTCTTTGTCTCTTTTTGAGAGTAGTAAAGATAGAGAGAGTAAATTTTCTGTGTACTGTTGCTGTAAAGACCCTTTCCAGCATGTTGGTAATGACTTCTCAGTGGGTAAATAAATTGGAAATATTCCTTTTTAAATGTATAGAGCATAAAAAGGGAAGAATTTAATGACTACACAGTGAATAAAAGTTAATAAAAAAAACATTAACATGAAAATCATCGTCAACTTAGAGGGTGAAAAGATTTGACTCAGTGTAAAGCCTTGAAATCCAAGTGTGAGCAAGCAATCATGGATAGATCAACTGACAAAATAAAAAAGTTCATCCCCTGTTATCCTCTCACATCCAAATCCACCAACATATTTGTTTTGAACTGTTTTGGACTGTTTTTGCTTGTAAATAGTGCTTGATCTGTGCCTGAATTCCCTCCTGATTAAGACACTTTTTCACAGGTGAAAGCCGTATTATGGATAGAGGACTTGTATTTTAGCCGGAAGCAGTTTGAAGTTAAAAACATCTTAATTATGAATTTATTACAAATAGACAACTTTTCACTTCACAAGAAGTTAATTGATGGATTGGAGTCATTGTGATGTTTTTATCAGCTGTTTAAACTCTCATTCTGATGGCACCCATTCACTGCAGAGGATCCACTCTTGAGCAAGTGATGTAGCGCTAAATTTCTCCAAATCTGTTCTGATGAAGACACAAACTCATCTTTTTCTTCACAAATGTAATCTATTCAAAATACATCCGTTTGTTAGCATGTGTGAAGCTGCATTACAGAATTGCTTTAATGCTTTATCTCTGAAGACAGAGATCAGCAAAAATAAACATCAAAGGATCAGCATGCTTATACCTTGGGGATGGTCTTCCATATGGTTCGGTCACACTATGGTGTATTCAAGCAGAAATATACTTAATAACAGCTTTAATTAACTTCCGTATGACAGATTGAGACTTAACCATATACAGTGCCACCCCCACCCTCCAAAAGCATCTGAGCACCTAAAGATTTATTTAATTGCATTAGTTAAAAATATATCAAACCAAGTGCAACAGAAAACAAATTATGCTTTTCTTAGAACCTGCTTTTTTAAAATATTTGCAAGGACTTTTGCCCAACTGTTGTCAAGGGGATTTTTCAGTGGATATATGAATAGTTCAATTCAATTCAAGTTTATTTGTATAGCGCTTTTCACGATAAGTTTTTTGAATAGTTCCTCAAGTTCACAGGTGTCCTTGCAGAATAATCACAGGTGAAGTTCATTACATCAACTATGGACTATGTTTCATTATTGTTTGACACTTTTGTCATGACTTTAAACAATATATCAATTATTTTAGAATGTGAAACTATTGTTACTATATTTCTTTAAAATACTGTACGTTCAGTCATGCTGAGCAGCAATGCAGATGTGAAATCGCTGGTGGTCCAGTCACTCGCTGTGAAGAGATGAAAGGAGAATCTGGCATGGGCACGTGTACTCATCAGACACAGATGTCAGCACTCCTTTTGTCCTTGTCGTTGATGAGCGTCAAGAGGCTGCAGCTGTGATTGGTTGACATCCAGCCAGCCAAGTTGCTTCAGTGTGGCGCTGTCCATGGTGCTGCAGCACAGTAGACAAGTACACAATGGGCTTAGGGTTTTGATTTCTCTTTTGCTAATCTGGTCATATCTGCACTGATTGCATCAACTTTCAGTGGATGAATACAATATAACATCCTTTATCAATGCTCCTGTTCTACTTAGTGTTTAAATAATGTCCTCGACAATAGGATGAGTCTTGTCCTACTGTCCAGTAATCCCTGTGGTTTGGTCTTGGGTATTAATTAAACTGTCCTCTACAACTACAGCTGAATTCCCAACAGTTGTTATTTACAAAAGACCAATACAAAAAAAAAAAAATCCTGTTAAATTAACTGTATTAAAAGCCTGCATTTCAAGTATTATACAATGGCATTCTGATGCTTTGACCATAAATAAACTTGTATTTTGACTTGTTACTTGACTTTTATTTTTTATTTATGCAAAACATTTTTACATTCTCTTTCTTTCAATTAAGAACACAGTGTGTATTTATATGTGTTTTGATATAAAGGTCTGTGAGTTGAGGAAAGATAGACTCCTCCCCTTCCTCACACTAATTAAGTATTGACCAAACAATAAGAGAAGAAGAAAAGATTAAAAGTCCAATTTCAAAGGTTCAGGAGTGTCATTTGTCTCTTTAAAGGGGTCATCGGATGCTACATGCACTTTTACAAGTTGTTTGAACTGAAATGTGTGTTGGCAGTGTGTGTAGCCTACACAACCACCCTATAATGATAAAAATTCACCCAGTGTTTTTTTTAATCTAATAAAATCTTTACCCCTTTCTCAAATCAAGCCGATCTTAGATGCTTGTCTGTGTGATGTCACAAAAACAGGCCCCTCCCACGATAGTTTGATTGACAGTAGCATTTCAGCGCTCATTAAGATTTAAAGGAAAATGCTAAAAAACGGCTTGCTCTGAAAAGAGCTGTTTTTGACAGGGTAAAAAGGGTGTTTTTTACACTACCGTTGAGAAATTTTAACCAAACTATGTTACAGACTTTTCATTAAGACCCTAAAGAATCATATCAACTTGTGGAAAATGTGCATCCGATGATTCCTTTAAGATCTGTTGAATGATGGCAGATTCAAACTGTCTGTATGTCAATACTCATTGCTAGTATCAATTTGATGACCTCCATAACCTCCACACCTGACACCTCAAAAGTAAAGCACTCCACAGCTAATTCACAGGAGAGTGTAGCAAAGTGCATAATTTCACAGAACAATCAGACAAGCAGAACAACTTGATCAAGCATAACTGAATGAAAACCTGCCAGTTCGAAACCTGAATTTGTTCAGTCAGACTGAACAGCTGACCAGCAGGAGTGGACATGTAACTGGAGTCGCCCCCAGGGTACAGTATGGACTGCTTATAAATTCATTGGACTTCACCTCATCTGATAGAACAAACAGAGCCAGACCTATAAGCCGAGCTTATGGGCCCATTAACTCCTCTCCAGGTCTGTGTTTATTGCAATACTGGTACTGCAGGATAGTCCCCACGGACACCAAACAGCAGCATAAATCCACTCTTGAAAACCTCTGTGATATTTAACAGCTCATTCTCATGCACTAAACAGCTTTCTAATGGGTGTTTAGGAATTAGTGCACTGGTGAACGGGACACCCCCACAGTCCCCCGCAGTATGGAGCGACCTAACCAAACTCATAATATGAGGTAATTACATTATGTTTAATTTGCCTATTTAGAGATGGCACATCAAAGCAACAAATATACAGGAATCACAATCACCGAAAAAAATGTCTAACTTGCTTGAATGCTCATTATTGATTTGCATGCACAGTGTAAATAACACATCCACTGATAATGTCTTTTTTAGAGGTGACATAAATGCAATCCAGTAACTGGATTTATATAACCGAAATAAGTAGTCATTTATTTTTTAAATAATTATACTATTAACAAAACTCCTAATGTGCATTACAACATGTTGTCATAGGAACATCCAGTCAGCAACTACAATAATTTAAAGTCTCTTATTTTGTTTCATTAAAAAGAACCGATAAATTTGAGTTATTCGTTTGGGAATCAGACTACACTTGAACTGTATGTGTTTGATTCTTTACAAAGAACCGGACTATGCTGGTTGTATTGTATGTTTAATGCTGTAGATTTTTCATAGTTTTTCAATGTAAACGTGGTAGAAAAACATATTTGTGTCTTTTGCAGTGTCTTGTGCATGACACAGCATCTAAAAATCCAGCTAACCCTCAATTAAAAAAAAAAGATTCTTTGGGTAAAACGCAGCACTCATCAATAGCTATGTTTCCATCCACCTACTTTTATGAAAATTTTGGAATATTGCATAAAAAAATGCTGGATGGAAACACCAGAATTCTAAAAATGCACATAAAAAGCTATTCAATGTTATCGGACATAATTTTAAATGCTATTTTAATCATTTTAAAATGCCTGAACCAAAGTCCATCATTAAAATGATTTGATATTATCACCTCCCATAACTGTTTCACATGATTGCTGTACATTCCCAAACACCAGGCATCCGAACACAAAAGAACATGACAATGCATTTTTAAACGCATAAACACATTATGTGTCAATGGCCCCTAAGTAGAGCAGTCAGAGAATTTTATTTCAGTGTTCTGTCTGCATTGGCAAGAACCATTAACATAACCAAACTTCATTCACATTGTACATCAAAAAAATGTCTGACTTGCTGTCTCTTCACATCTCAGTTGTGATTTAATCTCTAAAGGAACATGCCCTCAATCTCATACTATCATATCAAGCATTCACGCTCCCTTCTTGTGCATTTAAATTACACACAGCAGCTCGAAATCCTCATTTCCTGTCAGTTATCAACGCACAAACACACACATCACTGCAATGTCACAGGTGGAACTCTGCTGGTAGGATGAAGTGCTAATGGGGGTGAGTTATTTGTGCCTGATAGTGTGTGTGTGTGTGTGTGTGTGTGTGTTGAGGGGATTTATATATCCTCACGTCTAGATTTTCATTTGGGAGAGAATAATAACAGATCAGATATGGGAGTTAATCACAGCTTTTCTTCTTTATATCACCTCTGAGAATTCAACATGGCTTTCTCTCTCCGTTTCGGTCTCACTTTGTCTCTATCTCTTTCTCCTTCACCTTCTCTATTGTCATCTCTCCTTTTTTTCCTGTGTAAATGCCTCATAAATCAGGCTCATATAAAGCAGCAGTCACATCGGGGCAGCTGTTGTCCCCCAGAAACTCATTAAAGAAAGAAGAGAAGCACTCTTCCTTAATGAAAGTGAAGTGATATCTAGGTCTTAACACACATTATTCTACAAGGGCTTGTTGGGACAGAGAGAATGAAGGGGAAGAATATGATAAAGAGGTATGGAAAGGAGGAGAAGAAAGGAAAGGAAAGGAGAGGAGAAAGATATTGGAGTGCTATGGTGATTAATAGGATTATATGGGGTTGAGAAAAGTCAAGCTGAAAGCTAGTGATACAAAGCCATCAGATAATTCACAAGGGAAATACACAGCATGTCTTTACTCACATATGCTATAAATCCTAACACAATAAAACAGATGGAATAAAAATATAGCAACTTGGGTTTTGTTTTGAGGGATATATTAGCATGAATATTTTTGCTTTGTTTGGCTAGTCAGATGTTTAGGCCGTCTGTAGTAGCAGCTTCATGTGCAGCTGTTTATAATTGCTCCTTTGGGAAAGACTGTACTTGATAAAGGACACAAAGCTGCTTTAGCACACTAAATCAAATGTGTAGTGCATGTTTTAAGCTAAGTCAACATGCTAAATGCAGATGTTGTATGCCTGTGTGTGTATAACATGAGCTTCCATTTAGCATGTTGAAAAAACCTGATCTCATGAGAAAACATAACTATTTTACGAGGTGCTGATTTTCGTAAGATATCAAACAATGTGATTTATATGGAAATGTATGATTTTTTTTTTTTAAAGGCAAGCATGAAGGCCCATCTGTAACACAGTAGATCTGTAACACAAGTGGATTGTGTGAAAACATATGAATAAGATCATACGAATTAGCCACCAATTCGCCAAAGATTGTGTAAGATTGCATAAAAAACATAAAATTAGCAAAATGGAAAACAAAACCAGGTTCCAGCACCTGCTAGTGTTTCAAAAATTCTGAAAATGTCCCTGGAAGACTATAAAAAGACATCCACATCAGGAAAAGGCAAAAGGGACTCAAAAAGATCTTAATTTAATTTATCTAAATATGCTAAAAGTTCAATGCTAGTATGTGTTTGATAGGCTACCTATGTGTCCGTGTGTATCTGTGAGTGTATGTGAACGACTTAGCTTCACTAATCGATTTTTGTACTTGTTTGTCAGTGTAGCAGATAAAAGTCATGGTCAGTGCTTTGAAAACCTATGCTGTAACCAAGAGGGGAAGAGGTGTTCTATTACTATCAATAGAAATGTTTTATCTGTGTGTGTGTGTGTGTAAGTGAGACAGAGAAAAAGAGAAATAGGAGCAGTCTTGTGGCATAAATGTGTTAGTCTCTTGAGTGATGCCCTGTCAGCCTGTTGTTTTGACACTTGTCAGCTCCACACCTCTACGGACATGATTTTGTGTGTGTGTAAGTGCGCATGAGTGGGCCGTTCTGACAGCATAAGATGAGCCCCTATGGACCCTGTTGGAGATAAAGTGACTGGCTGATCAGTGTGTGAGTGAACAGAAACATTTAACCAAGCTGAATCAAACTCAGATGAGTAGGTAGAAGGAGCATCCACCTCTATCTCTTTATCTCACTTCATTAATCTGGAACAATCACACTTAAATATTTGGTTGCAGAGTGATTGAGGGTGTTGCCATGTTTCCTGCTGGATTTTCAGTTCAAAAGAAATCATATGTTAATTGTGGATGTAAGTTGGCAGTCTGTGAATGCTATGCGATAAAAGTGAGATAATAAAAACATCTTTTTATTGAGTTGTCCTCACTGAATGTAGGCAAAGACAACACACAACACAACTACTAAAATTAAACCTAAAACCATAAAAAAAAAATATATATATATATATGTTACTTGAATTAATTGTTAAGTGAAAAAAAAGTAATTTCAGCTAGTTGCCAAGGAATTTTTATTTAGTTTAACTTGACATACTAAAATAACTAAAATAACCAAAACTATAAAGATATATTTAAAAAAACTAGTAAAAATGACAAAACACAACAAAATTAATAAAACATAAAAAAACTAATTAAAGATATTAATAAAAACTATAGGAGGTTGAACTTAAAAAGTGTTTTTTAACCCACTTAAGTAGGACTTTAGTACAAGTATAAATGTTACTTAAATCTGAGTAATGAACAAATGATTCATATGAGACAGTTCTTTTTTGTGAAACAAAAACATATAGAGCAATCGGTGTAACCTGATTTTCAAATGATGGGTTACTGAATCCAGCAAAGGAGAATCTGAATATTGAATCAACAGTTTTAGCTCGGACTGTGATTCTGAGTCGATCCATATGCAATGGAATCTTTTTGCTGTTTTGGTAGAGTGCAGCATGCATGTTTTATATGACTTGAATAAACCCGTTTAATGTGCAGAAATCCAAAGTGCATGGGAAGATAGAAGAGAGAAATAATGAAATAATGAAATAATGAAGATACAGGTGGAGGGAAGGAAAAGGGAGGGAAGGCTGGGAAATGAGCATGAGACTGATTTTCAGTATTCTAGAGGACTGAAATGTTTTAACACGCCGCTGGCATACAAATATAGATAAAACAGGTTTCCCTCATTTAATACCAAATTAATTATGCACGCAAGCTTTATTAGTTATGCAACACAGTTTGAATAACGTGAGAAAATTAGCATTTACAAAATGAAACAACTTGATGCTTTGTTAAACACACATACACAAAGACACAGTCACAAAATTTACAGGACTTTACAACAAAAGTCATGATTCACAGGTTAGAAATTGTGGTAAAAGTAATTTATGGCTGCTGAAAATTAAAATATAAACTGAACTGAAATCAATTAAAATGTAAATATAAATTGAACTGAATTAAATAAAAATAGAATAAAAAACATGAATTAAATTTTAAAATAAAATTTTAAAATAAAATTAAATATTACTTTTAATGTTTTAATATTTCAAAATATTACTATTTTTTGATCAAACATGCAACCTTGGTAAGCATAAGAGACTTCTTTCAAAAACATTAAAAACCCTCAAAATTTAGAAATGTTATTTTTAATATTGAAACAGGATTATTATAATTACAGCTAAAACAAAAACCATTTAAAAATATCATAAATTCACATAAAATAAACCTTAAATGAAATAAAAATGATAAAAACACTAAATTAATGACAAAAGTAAAAGGACTAAAAAACTGAAGCAAAATGATTTAAAATATAAATTAAAATAGAAAATAAAAACGGTAACACTTTACAATAAGGTTCAATAGTTAACGTTAGCTAACTACTTTATTTAACATGAATTAAGCATGAACAATACTTCTACAGCATTTATTAATCTTAGTTAATGTTAATTTCAACATTTACTGATGCATTATTAAAATCAAAAGTTGTGCTTTTTAACATGCACTGTGAATTAACATGAACTAACAATGAACAACTATATTTACATTAACTAACATTAACAAAGATTAATAAATGTAATTAATGTATTGTTCATTGTTTGTTCTTGTTATTTAATACATTAACTAACATTAACTAATGGAACCTTATTATAAAGTGTTACCATAAAAACGAATCCAAAAAAAATGTAAAAACCATAATAGTAATCTCAATGATACTAAACAGTTATTATTTACAAGCCAAAAAAAAAAAAAGATAAATAGATAGAAGAACATAGAAATATTTACCACAGAAATATAGGCCTATATGTTACATGTAACATGAATCTACACTGGACTGAGAGAAAAAAAATGAAATGCAAAATGAGGACTTGAGGCCTGTTGATCTCAAAAGTCTGACATACACCATTATGATCAGCCTAGCAGTAACTCATTGACATTCATCTGCTGTCGAGATACTGTAAGAGCATTGTAACACATTCACCCTTCTACACTCCTGTCTGTTGACACATCAGTTTATGATCTCATTACACAGTCCATTAATTAGCAGTGAATTAGTAAGAGAGAGCAGCCAACAGTGAACACCTGTCCACACACACACTCATGGGTCCTTATGTATGCTCAGCTCATATGTAAGACCTGTAGTGCCATTCTTTTTATTTTAACATCTGCCTGATGCCATGCATGTTAAGGGCCCTGTGCCACACCTCACCTCAGTGTGAAGCTATGCAGCTTTTTACTCAGGCACCCAAGAGTCCACCTAATTGCACTGGCAATACAGCACAGCCTATCACTTAACTAGCATGTCATTCATCACCATGGCGGTTAATTGACAGACTCTGCTGTAACTGAAAGAACTGTGTCAGCATGGATAAATGCAGGATGGGCAGACAAATGAAAGACGATGTATAGGTTCAGATGTTTAGCAATGTGAGGCACACCAGAGGTGTACTTTACTGTAAACCACTTTAAACCGAAAATTGTAAATGTAAATATAATACTATAAATATATAAATACTATAAAATATAATACGTATAAGACAATACGGAGATCCTATAGCCAAATATAGGATGCTAGCTGTCATTACCATTTGCTTTCTCCGTACATCAAAGACCCAAAAATAAAAAAGCTGTCATCTTTTATTCACCCTCTTGTCTTTCTAAACCTGTATGACTGTATTACTTTCTACAAAACGAGATATTTAAAGCAAAATGTCTAAGCTGCTTTTTAATACAATGAAAGTGAATGGTAACTATGGCTGTCAAGCATTTTAAGACAAGATTTTAAGTGACTAAATTAAATTTCATAATCTCACACAACTGTCGCATAATGATGTAGTATTTCTTCAGAAGACAAAAATCATATGGGTGCCTTTTGGATCCCTTTCATTCTGGAAGGGATATGCGAAAATACTCCACAAAGCAGCTCCTTTTGTGACCTTAAAAATATACTTAATATAGAATATACTTAAGTGTGAACTGAATATAATGTTTTAGGACATTTAATTGCCTATTAATTGCAATTAAATGAAAATGTATGAATTCAAGTTTATAATAAATGCAAGTGCTTTTAAGTGCTTTTTGACCCACTTGAATAGGACTTAAAGGGTTAGTTCAAAAGAAATGAATGCACAACGCTGACCTCATACGTCATGCTCCCGGAACTGCTTCTGTGTACAACTGTTGGCTCAAGCTAGATTAAAGTGATTATTACGTTTTGAATATGGATATTTTTCTTACAAAAATGCATCGATTCGCTACAGAAGGCCATTCGTCTGAAAGAAGAAAGTCATATACACCTCGGGGGTGAGTAAAACGCAGCCTAATTTTCATTTTTGGGTGAACTAACCCTTTAAGTATATATTTTTATGTAATTTCATAATTTCTTCTATAGTCTTTGAAATTTGGAATAAAAAAACTGTACTGCTGAATGTACTAACTAGCATTTATGGTAAGTATATATATCATTACAAATGTGTAATTACAAATATATTTAAATACATGACATATATATATATATATATATATATATATATATATATATATATATATATATATATATTTTTTTTTTATTTTTATATAAGTTTTTATGTATATATATATATATATACACACACACACACACACAAACTATATTGTATATTATTGTATACTTATATATTGTAACTTCATTGTTACAATGTGTAATTACAAATATATTTAAATACATGGCATATATATATATATATATATATATACTTTAATGTTTTAATGTTATACTTTAATTTGTATTGATACTTGTATGTCATGTATTTAAATATATTTGTAATTACACATTTGTAATGATGTTGTAATTTAAAATATATCTTTAAATGTTATATCTCAATGTTATAACTTGTAATATAAAATAACACACTACAGTTAAAATTCTGTTACAGTTAAAAGTACAGTACTTTACATTATGTTCATTAATATTAATATGTAACACATTAAATATATATATTTTTTGTTATTTACTGTTTATACATAAAATCATCCTTCATAATGTAAAGAACATTCTGTAAAAATGTAACCTTGATATCTTTAATACTGACTGAGTAAGGCCATGTCAAAGATTGAAATCATAGTGAAATTAATGGTTGAAATCAAATTTTGATGCTTGTTATCTCATAATTAGATTTTGAGACTTTAGCCTGGATTTCACAGACAGGGTCGCATATATATACAGGTCACATATATATACAGCTCCTGGGGACCCACTGTCCTGCAAAGTTTATTTCCAACCTGCTTCAGCGCACCTGGCATGTGACTTTTCAAGATGATCCTGAAGACCTTTATTAGCTGGTTCAGGTGTGTTTGATTAGGGTTGGAGCTGAACTCTGCAGGACAGTGGGTCCCCAGGAGCAGGGTTGAAGACCTATGAGCTAATACAAAGTCTACTTAAAGGGACGATACATTGATGTGTAAATACACGAAACGATCGGTCTGTGCAAGAAACTGGACCATTGACACTCCTAATTGAGATTGTAGATAGAGTGTCAATGGTCCATTTGAGAGATAGGTGGCGGTAATGCACTTATAAGTCTGCGATCTGCCGTAAAGCAAGAAGAAGACACGTCAGGCGCCGGCTGTTGAACGCGCTCAGGATGCGCTCGGGACAGTTCGGACATTGCGGTGAAAATCAGAGGTAAAAAACGATATAAATAATGTCAGTTTCTTGGACAGACCGATCGTTTCGTGTCTTTACACATCAATGTATCGTCACGAGCCGCAGGGTTTAATTTGGTTTTGTTTGTGTATGTGTTTTTTGACTCTCAAAGCCGTGATTCCGATCCACTTGCATTATAAGACTGACAGACTGCAACGGTTTGAGTTAAAAATCTTCGTTTGTGTTCTACTGAAGAAACAAAGTCACCTACATCTTGGATGCCCTGGGGGTAAGCAGATAAACATCAAATTTTCATTTTTGGGTGAACTATCCCTTTAAGTGTGTTAAGAAAAATAGTCATGAAAGTGTACTCTAGGTATATATTATATTATCAATAAATATCTTCATATATATATAGCTGAATTTGGCAGTGTGGCCAGGTTTTAAATGATTGCTTTCCAAAGGTCATTGAATCCAAGATGTGACTCAGATAGATTAGTCCCAATGTCAGATCAATAAGTGGTCAATAGCCGTACCTGCTGGAACAAACCCAGCAGGCTTGTCTAAGGATGAGACAGGTGGAGGTGACGCTGAGACTTCAGACACAGTGCTGGGCTGAGACCCTTCATTAGCAGCCAAAGGCCACAAGGTCAAGTCCTGCCTGAGGGAGTTCTGTGACACAAGCCTAAAGAAACGAGGGGAGGATTTGGTGAATCTCTCTGTCTGTTTGAAGCACAAAGGTCTGTATAAGAACAGGCATCGAGGGAAAAGACGGAAAGAAAAGGAGATGGGTCAGAGCGGGTTCATGGAAGAGGGAGTGAATAGTGTACTCGGATTGTCGGGGTGAATTAGAAACAGTAGATATCTGCCTGCTTTTCACACAGGGTCAGACACACAGAGAATACCAATAACTTGATTTCAAAACACTTACAAACAATTGTGGCTTGTGACAACAGCAAACCTGATCACATTCACGCAGCTCTGCTTAAAGGAACAGTTCACCTAAAAACCAAAATACTATCATCATTTACCCCTCATGTCATTCCAAGCTTGTATGACTTTCCTGAAACATAATAAGACGAGTGTGTGCTGAAGACCTCTTCCTTTTTAACTAAAAGTCTTCTCTTTGTGCTCTCAGTAGTTAATTTCATTTAAGTGCTTCAATTAAATGCTGTTTTGACGAGGCTGGCATGGAGAGACATGCACCAAAAAAGGATCAAAGCGTATTAAGGAATCTCCCCGCTTCTCAGGAGGTTAATATTTCATTTTCAGCCTAATTTGCACCAAATCAAAAAGACATCGGAAAGCCGGGCATGTCTCATTCCCTCTTATGTAGCTGAGGAAATTATATTTACCATCTATTTGAGAAGAAATTGACCAGTGTCTGGCGACGGTGATGTGCGTGGTATATGCATTTGCTGAGTGTATTTCATAGTTTTGTTGATGAAAATTCAACTTTATTACAGGAATAAATTACATTTTAAAATATATTCAAATAAAACTGTTATTTGAAATTGTGATAATATTATATAAATGCAACCTTAGTGAGCAAAAGATACTTCTATCAAAAAAAATCTGAATGGTGGTGTATATAGTAGTCAACATTTGAAGTGGATCAAAAAAATTCATCAAAGTTGTCCTAAGACGAGAAGGGGTATTGTTTTGGTTTAAGGACAACTTTGATGAAAGGTTTTGATCTACTTCAAATGTTGACTACTGTATACAGTATATTAAAGCAACAAAGCTGACCTAAACAATTCAGAAAAACAAATAAAATATTTGAACAAATCCTCAAATAAATAAAAAAGACTAAAATAGGAAATATAATTTTAATAACAAAATGCAGATAATAAATTATAAATAAGAAATAAATATGTGAGCATTACAGAGTGGGAGCAGAGTTGATTTTGCCTGGAGCAAAGAGCAAGTGTTTTGAAATTCTGAGTGTCTCTATTTTCTCTGGCTCATGGAATCTTTCTTTCATCAATGGAAAATCTGGAGTGGACTTAGACTTACAGTAGAATTGCTGTCGTTCCAGTCCACTCAGATACTCTATTCCAGTCGTTGCTTGGCAACACCTAACATTTGATGCTTTGGCTTCTTTTGGAACTATTTTTGTTGGCAGAGAAGAAGAACTAAGTAACTGGCCAGATTTTATCTGAAACATAAGTTACTTGATATAACTTTCAAACTTACAAATTTCAACTGTCCCAGAAAAGGGTATGAATACTTATGCAATGTACTTATTTCAGTTTTTTAATTTTAATCAATTTGAATTTAAATCAATCAAAGTTGTCACAAATCTGTTTTTTGCTTTGCCTTCAAGGTATACAGTTGAGGCATTTCATGGGAATCTAACCTATGACCTTACTGTTGCTACATTCTAAAAAATTCTGTAAAAAAAAAAAAAGGGGCACAGTATTAATATAAAATAAATATTAATACTGCATCGATATGAAGGAATTTTCCTTCATTTTTACAGGTGTTTTATTTGTATTTTGAATTTTATATATATAGCTGTTAGACCTTTTATTGAGAGGTGTGTGCCTTTCCACATCATACCCATTCAAATGAATTTGCCACATGTTAACGTCACTCGAAGTGTAGTAACATCTACAAGCAATTTGAATGCTCCTGAACTAAATTTCAACTGTCCCAGATATGCAATGGAATCATTTAAGATTTTTATTTTTAATAAATTTGCAAAGATGTTAAAAACC
>NW_015626361.1:475949-476239 GCF_001515625.1 Sinocyclocheilus rhinocerous
GAAATTTCAACTGTCCCAGAAAAGGGTATGAATACTTATGCAATGTACTTATTTCAGTTTTTGAATTTTAATCAATTTGAATTTAAATCAATCAAAGTTGTCACAAATCTGTTTTTTGCTTTGCCATTATGGTGTATGGAGTGTAGATTGATGTGGGAAAAAAGTTATTTAAAGCAGTTTAACAAGACTACAACATAAAAATGTGAAACAAATGAAGGGGTATGAATAATTTTTATAGGCACTGTATATATATATATATATATATATATATATATATATTAACAATAGTG